>NW_024962265.1:20273491-20392731 GCF_019238085.1 Lagopus leucura | reverse complement strand
AAGAGAAGGCTCAGGAGGGACATGATCACAATCTGTAAATATCATCAAAGTAACAATAATATGAATTAAGTGAATCACACTGTGTCAGAAGGTGGCATGACAATAAGCAATAGCCTGAAGCTAAGAAAGAAAAAGCTAAGTTAGATGATAAGAAACCGTCCATAATAGCCAGAGCAATTGGACAGTGTGAGCAATTACTGAGGGTGGCAGTCCTCCAACACCAGGAGGTATCTTTGAGAAAGGTTACATGATGCTTCTGATAAAGAAGTGCAGCAGAACCAGTGACAGACCGGTTCACCAATTCCATTTTTTTGTGACTAAACTTGTGAGATAATGACTTGGTGTGTACAGATCTGTATAGTTAGGAGAACTGATTACAGGCATTGATTTTGAGAAACCAGTATCCTCTTTTTACCTGCTATAATTGAAGTCAACTTCATATTTAAGAATTTAGGATAGTTTTTTTGAATGTTTTAGGGGAAAAATGTCTTCATATTAAGATTTCTGGCTGAAAATTTTTGGAGATGAGTAGTCATTTTTTTTAATAAGTCATGGATTGGGCTGTTAAATAATGACAGGTGACAGCTGTACTAACAAGTATCTGCATTCTGTTTCTGATTATGTGAGACATTAAGCTAAAGATCATAATTGCTTAGGATAATTATGGTGCCCCAATATGGCAAGTTATGGGAACAAACTGATTTTTAATAAAGTTTATGACCGTTCATGATTCTGGAGCTATATAAAAGACACCTGCTGCTGGTGGAGCTGGAAGGGCATGAAGTACAACTGTGTATGCTTCTAAGAAATAGCAGTTAAGGACTTGATGGATATGGAAAAAAAAAAAAAAAAAAAAAAAAAAAAAAAAGAAAAGTCTACTTACAGACCAGCTAAAGATTTCTACAATGTGAGGATATCTGTAGTTTTTATAGTGCCACCGTTGCTAAAATTACACCTCAGTGACTTAGCTTCTCCCCATGTGGGGTGTTTGAGAGATATAAAGCATTATTTTGTTTGGATGATAATGCATATTATTCTGACAATCCTCATAAAGTATATTTTTTCTTCACAAAGTGAAAAGATATCCTTTTTTCTTGCTTTCCTTCTCTCTCCTCTTATTCTTTCTCCAGCAGCTCGGTAGAAATCTTGAGAAGCCATCACTTCTGTGGCCTAGGATGCCTAAAGCTGGAGCAATGTTAAAGTTCTAGATCCAAAATCTAATCTTGGATTTCCTTATAGTTTACTTGAGTTAATTTATGATTGTCTTTTGAGAGTCCCAGTTGCAGAGATGTTTCATATGCAAAACAACTACAATAAGCAATACAAACACCTATCTCTAGTTATGGAGTTCCTGCAATCCATCTGTACACTCCATAATACAAGGTTTCTATCAAAGATCTATTTTAATCTTGCTAGCAGTTTATGGGAACTGAATGTGTGCTCTAAAGATGACTGAATCTTCTATGTGGAAGATAGCAGTTCTGGAGTGTTAACCTGTGTTTTGGATTGGTCTGATATATAGATATTTTGCTATGATCATTGAACTGACTGATCTAGATGATTAAAGAAAAAAAAAAGCTAGAATGGTAAAAACTTATTTCTTTTGCAGTTCTTTTCATTATTAGGAGTACTGCATTATGATTATTGGGATGGCTGAAGGGGTTTTTCCTTCAATCAATGATCTCAGAGAGCTTTTCAAGCAAAAATTAGGTGTTACAAATCCACGGAGAAGTAGGTAAGTAGGATTTATTCACCCACCACAGGAATACAGCTATATTCAGAGTGGCTTAGAGCAGCTAAGAGCAGGCAGTAGAGTGATGTGTAATTTTGCTCTAAATTAATATCAAGTGGCAGTCACCAGAGGAACTAGACAGTATGAGAACAGAAATCAGACCACTGTGGAATGAATAAAGGCATCTATGTTTGAAAAGTGTAGGTAGACAGACTGGAAGCTCCAGTAACTTCCAACTAACTACAAATCAGAGAATCACAGAATGTCCCAGGTTGGAAGGGATGAAGGATCATGAATCTCCCCATTTAATACTAGACCAGGCTGCCCAGGGCCCCATCCAACCTGGCCTTGAACTCCTCCAGGGATGGTGCATCCACAACCTCTCTGAGCAGCCTATTCAAGCATCACTATAATCCCTTTCCTATTCTGGCTCCTTTTTTTATCTCAAAAGCTTTGTTGTTTAGCAGTACATTTTAGCAATAAATAACATTCACTAAATACAAGCAGGATTTCTCCAATACTCAGCCTTTCTAGAGTTTTGTCATTTAATATGATCCTATTTAACCTGTGACATTTTAAAGGCTCATCATACAATCTGATAAGCATGCAATATCAAACAGCACAGTTAGAAGAAGGGTTTAGAATAGAAGGTAACTAAAAACTATTCCTGAGTTCAACAAATGTGATTAGTGTCCTAAATAGGTACTTTAAATGGACAGAAGTAGATCAGTGCAAGATTTGGTTCACCATTGAATGAAGATTGGCAGCATTTTATATGAAGAGAAGTTCAACAATGGCTGGATGAATATATTAAATGTGAACAGACTGGAATATTTATGAATCATATAGGAAGAACAGGAGACTGGAGAGACATGCTGAAGGGAAGTCTCTATGCTGTTTGTTTGTGCACTTGTGGATGAGAAGACCATAGAAAATACTTTAGGGCCAGAATTTAACCCTGTTACATTTTCATGTATTACAAACATAGAAAATCAGAAGCCAGATTCACAATCAAATGGGCTGGTGGCAGTAGAAGGCAGCCTGTGGATCCTACAAGGATAAGAGGTGCTACACAGAGGAACACTACACATAGTGCTAGGAAACAACTGACCCAGAGCTTCTGAGGATACTTCATACCATTAGGGAGGCCAGTGCAGCAAAGAATCAAAAATGCTCTTGATTAAAACATCCCTCAAATAACTTCTTTTCAGAGCTAGAACTGAAAACTAGTATTTCATCAGAGGAACGCTGGGGTTTGCTTCTCCCATAGTCTAAGTCTTGGGAGGTAGGTTGCACTGATTGCCTTATCTTCTTTTTATAGATAAAGACCATGTTTGAGTATTTCAGTCTCTCTTTTACTACGTCTTGGATTGACTGTTGCTTTTGAACTCAAGAGAAGAGGCTCTGGGAATGCTGGAAAGTTCTGAAACAAGTATGCAAACACATCATGCACAAAAGCCAGAGTAAATGATTTTTGTATGATTATTTCCAAGAGTATCTTCATTCAAAATAGAATTAAAAAAAAAAAAGAAAGAAAGAAACACTGGAACAGGTAATAAGGATATAACAGTGAAAGGGAAGGCCATCAAATTTGTTTTCTACATCCAGCTAAGTAAATGACAAACACTTTCACTGCATTTATTGCCTTTTCAGCATTTTCTTTGTACTGAAATGGTTTATCTGAGAAACGGTTGCTCATCATGTGCTGATTTATCAGAAGAGTATTGTTGTAAAATAGCCTTTTCAATGATGCAGTGGTAATTTAAGGAGGAAAACATAAAAAATAAAAAACCAAAGTAACCATTATGAAGTCAGCAGATCAAAGCCTACTCTTAACTCACAAAGCTAATAAGAACTTTATATAAAGTTAGCATAGGCTAATATACAGATGAGAATGGTGGTCTATTATTTGACTTACAATAACCATGACACATTTTTCTTATCAGGCACTTCAAAAAGCTGTGTTATCTTAAATTGATTATTCTTGTCAAAAGCCTAGTGGTGAAGAAAAAATTGTGTATGATTCCCTACATTTAAAGTTAATATGACAGTAAAGTTTTATTATCATTTTGGCCTTAGTACTACAAGGAAATATGCCAGCTGCAGTAGTTTCACTGTGGGATTAACAACTTCAGTTGTGAATATATTTTTTAATGGATCTTTTTCCAACAAATTCAATCACTAACCTGACTTAGCTCAAATATATGCCATGTAGCATGTTATACTTATCAGACACTTATTTTTTCTTGTCTCTGAGGGAGCTGCAAAATGTGTTAGAAAATCAATATACATGTTCGGTTTTGATTTCACTTGTAGCCAAATCAACTGGACATTCTCTTCTGGCACAGAGTGTTGGTAATTGGGCTTCTAATTACCTTTGTGGTACTCAACTAACATGGAGATTAGTGCTACAAGGTGGTCTCCTCATTTGACTCAAATACTGTAGCTTCTTCTTAAAGTATGAAGGAGTTTAGCGTGGAAACTGAGCAAGCAGAGGAAGTAAGACCTCTTTTGCTGTCTGCTGCATAGCCTTGTTAATAAAACAGTATTGGAAGCTAACTCTTTTTTGCTTTTATCCAAATTAACTCATAATACAGTATATCACTCCTCACACATAAAAGAAAAACTTTGATTTCTAATCTTTAATTGAATTGATCTTTAAAAAGATCCAGAGGTTTCCTTTTAGGAAAAGTTTCCTTTTGGCAGTCTTGGCAAAGCCAGCTCTAATTTCCTAGATGATTATTGGAGAAAACAAAGCTCTTCTAAGGTATTACCCAACATTTCACAGTGTTCCAGAGCTCTAATATTACATGCATGGTTAGAGTGCCATGCAGGGATCCACAACACTATTTATTTTCCCTAGAAATTTATATGAATGCTTCCGTGTAACAATAATTTACTGTGGATGGTCATCCACATGTATAACCACGATTGTTCTCATTTTGAACTTTTTTTTTTTTTTTTTTTAATTCTGTTAATCTTCTGCAGCTCTGAGGGGTAAGTATGGATGTAATTGGTGCAAAAAAAAACAGTCCCATATTGTTGGGATGAGTAGCGCTTTATGAGTTAAAATAGATTGGATTATCAAAGAGCAGAAAATGTCTGCATGTTTTTAGGTGTAACCTTGTCAGTAATAGAGTAAGGACATTCATATTTAAGAGATGCTTGGGATGCCTGTAATTATATTTTGATTTTCCTGCAAAAGTCTTGTCTTAGCACCAAGAGATGATTAGCAGCTTGCTTCTCACACCGTGATCTCTGAGGTCTGTGAGGTGAGGGTAACAGCTATGTTCCCATTGAATGATGTCCAGATTTTAAAAGCAACACCCCGTGGGCTTGAAATCTTTCACTAAAGCAGAGGTCAATAGGTGGACAGCAGTACTGTTCTTTGCTATACCTCCTGTGTACAAACATTGGTAGGAGGCAACTATGGCATTATAAATAAGCAGTATCTCTTTCCTTGAATTGTTTGGTATTTAAAATGAAAAAGGCCTGTCAAAGCTCTGCAGGACAGCTTCAGATCTCTTCTGCTGATCATAATTTAGAGATCAAAAGTAGAGTTATTCCTCTGCAAGAAATCACCAGCTCTTCATTTTCTGATTGTACTTCTAATAAATGTATTTATTGAGTTAATCATTTACTGACTATAACCTAATTTCTTCTATGCCACTGTCAAAAATAGAACAAATTGGTGGGCTGGCCCTGAGTACCTGCTAGCCAGAGAATGCAAGATGATGCTACAGATGGCCAGCTTGCTGATGGATGTAATTTATCTTTTTCAGTTTAGTTTCTTTATTTTCTAGCACAGAACTCCTCCACGTGAACATATTTTGCCTCCTTGCCAAACTTGTGGCCACTTCCAGTTACACATCTACTGACATATTAATATTTTCTCTTGGCATCAACCTTGTGTTTATTTTGTTCAGATCTGCAGCATTTTATTTGCAGCATCTGTGCATTTTTAATCAATTTATCATCAGTATATAACTCCTCTTTTTGGAAGATAGGAGAAAACAGCTAAATTGAATTAAATTATATTATACATGAATAATAGGGTTAGTCCTTTGTAAGTCTTCTCTGCTTACTGAAAATAATGAACTTCTCCCCTTCATTCTTCCTTTTCAACTGATCTTTGTCAGTTGTTTTTCAAACAGGTTCAATCTCTTCAGAGTGCAAAGGAAGGAATATTAGAGCAATGCAGTTGCTCTTGTAATACTCTTGGCTGTTAATTTATAATTACTTTTATTATTTTTCATCCTAGTTTTCTTCTCTTTGTTATTTCCTGGTGTTTTTTTTTTTTTTTTTTCTTTTTCATATCCTATGTAGATAGTTATATCAAAGATACTATTATTTCATCACCTTCAATATATAATTTCTTGATATGCTCTGAAATAAATCCCTGGAGTGTCTATGATTAATTTGTTTTTATTATGCTGCTTCAGTACTACAGAGGAAACAAATATTATGGAGAAGAGATGCTGAGTCTCAGTAGGTGGCCCTGCTATATTGTTTCTGAAGTATGCAGGAGTGCATATGATTCTAGGCTTGGTACTGATTTTCGAGGACTATGCAGGACAAAGTTTTTTTGGGTGGGATGATTTTCTTACAGCAGGTTTTACACATTGTATGATTTATCTGAAAGGATTCTATTTGCCTATTTGCTGCAAGGATTTTTCACTTTACAGTTTTTTCCATTATTTTTACCATATTCTTGTCCTCTTCCAGCTTCCTCCTGAATATTGATATCTCTAAATATTGTCTTTGCAACACCTTGGAAAAGAAGGTGGGACATGACAATACAAAACCTCAGAAAAGAAATGTAAAACTGCTATCATTTTGGAAAGGTCTTGGCGAATGGGAGAGGCGATTGAAGATTGGAGGATAGCCATTCTCACTCTAAACTTCAAAAAGAACAAGGAGGAGGATCCAGGAAATTACAAGCCAGTCAGCCTCATCTCCATCCCTGGAAAGGTGATGGAATAACTTGTTTTACCTCCTCTGTGATACCCTCTCCATACAATAGGAAGAAAAGAAGGTTGTCAGGAGTAGTCAGTATGGATTCAAAAAGGGGAAATCATGCTCGACCAACCTGGTAGCCTTCTATGATGTCATCACTAGCTGGGTAGATGGAGAGGAGTGGATGCTGTCTACCTTGACATCAGCAAAGTTTTTGACACCATTTCCCACTATGTCCTTGTTATGAAACTTAGAAAGTATGGGATAGATGAGTGGATGGTGAAGTAGAGTGAAAAATGCACATAGCATTTTTTTAGGTTTGCCATAAGATGTCATCTTTCCTGATTTTTAGCTACTTGTATACGGAATTACCTCACTCTTCTGACTGTATAAACAACTGCATGATTGAAGTTTCATGTAGGTTTATTTATTGCAATCCATTCTTTAAATTACTATTAATCTAGAGCAGCCCACTCTAGGCCTAGGTGGCTCCATAGTATAATGACTGAAGTCAAAGGGCAAGAGAGAATTTCTATGTCGAGGTCAGTGTAAACAGGCTAGAAGACAGCAAACAGACCCCTCTGAAGATGAACTTCAAGTAAGAAATTGTGACCAGATTTCAAAGGGTCTGCCCCATAGTTACAGACCCATGCTGACATCTTTGATATGGTTCCTGCTGTCTTGCTTTTCCACTGAAGTAGTGATTTGTTCTGGCTTGTTTTTAAGCAGACCTCTCTCCAGAGAAAGAAGGTTGTTATCACCATTTATCTGGGGGAGAAACTAAAGTAGGGAAAATTCAATACAGTACTGTGATCACACAACAGAGACAAGAATGGTATCTAGATTTCCTAAAGGTGATCTTTCTTGAATGCCTTATACACTCTCGGGTGAAGGTTTTATTAGAACACTATGTCTTTTCTTCATTACATTGATATTATCCAGATGATTATGTACTTAGCTGATATTCAGTTTTCAGACCTTCATAACTTCAGGAAACAAAAACAAATTTATTTTGGAGATGAACACGTCCAATATCTATCAGAAATACTCCTATATAATATCACTTTTCTTTAAACATACTTGTCTGAAAGACTTCAAAAGCATAAAAGAATGAATATCTTTCCCTCCATTCAGCAAACTTTTCTCAAGTTTATTATTGGATGAAAAGAGAATAATTTTTTCAATACAACTTGTGAAAAAAACGGATAACTAGATGATAGAAAATTCTGAAATGAATACGTTGCAACTTCAATAGTGTTTTCTACTTCTTTCTACTATGCAGTAGACCCAGTGTTTCTAGAAATGGGCTTAAGCAAAGAACCAGAAAGAAATAAGGGATAAGAGTAAATGGGGATTTCTGAAGGCAGCTGCATTCCCAAACAAAATTGAGGTCAGAATTTCATTACGTCTGATTTCTCAAATTTTCTAAGTAAACTCAGGATGATGAGATCTCCTTCAGTCTTTGCATAGCTTTTCATGAATATTGTATCTTATATAGTCACAAAAACACTACGGATTATAATAATGACAAGTATATACTTGATAATTCAAAAAGAGACTGTATTTTTAGGCAGTTTGCTATGATCATCCGTTCATACTTTAGTAATAACATACCTTATTTTGCATGGATGCAGTGTGTCTGGTCATGAGACATCTTCAGAAAGAGCATGGGGCTTCAGATGCTGTTCTTTGCATGGACTTTTTACTATCATTGTAAAGGCAATTACTTCTCAGCAGCAGCAATGAGCGCACTTTTTAGCAGACCCAATGCAGTTTTGGCAAACCTACTTTAAACCTTCATTACTAGCGTATGGGTCTACAAGTGTAACCATGCTGAAATTAGAAATAGTGAGATATTTCAATTGCAGTGCTTACTGAAAGACCCTGCTACTTACATTTTTAAAATCTTCCCTTGAATCCCAGCCTAGGTTTTTTTATGACCAGTTTATCTTTGAGAAATTAATGTCTAACTATGCTTTTAGAGGTGTCAATGAGAAAAGGCTATTTTTTAAGTGAAAACTTAAGAATTTTAAGCACAGCCTCAGATAGAAAATTAGTTTAAGAAAAATAGAAACAGAAAAATATGATGTATTATATCGATTACCTTAAGTTACCGTCTGATTTGTTTTTTAATATTATTAGAGGGCAAATCATAATTATTTCACTTAAGCAATCGTTTCATACTATTTTTCAGTATAGACAATGGACAGTTAATTACTAATGATGGAGTGCCTATAAAGCAAAATTACATTCCTGTTTCCTCACTTGTGTTTGCATTTTCCTTCAAAAAGGAATACTCTAGATGTATTTCAAGATTTAAAATATTTAACCTTTATTTTGCAAGCCATGACATAGGAATCAGTGATTCAAAAATCTCTGGACAACTGATTTTGCAGCCAGATCTCTCCTTTTTCAGGTGATCTCTTCTAACATGGGGCTAAACACAAAAATGGAAATTGGTATCTTAATGTTTATTTCTGTTATTATTCATGGGAAGAATTTCAGTATTGCAAACCTCAAACATTTTAATGTCCTGAAGTTTTTACTATTCTAAGCATGCTGAAGAAGAGCAATGAATCCCCTAAGTTGCTTTCTCCTGTGTTCTTTTATTCTGTAATATCAAGCAGATGTAACATCAAGTAGACGCACCATCACTGGCAGAACATGAGAGAAAAGTCTGGCATTCAGCTTACTTTGCTCTAATGTCCTTAACAAAAGGTAAAAAAAAAAAAAAAAAAAAAAAAAAAAAAAAAAGCAAGTCTACAGCCTTTAGTAATAAAATTGAGAATGAGAAGTGTCCTAAAAATGATAAAATGCAGGATGCCTTCTTCCTTCTTTACCATTAACTATTTCAAATATAGAACCCCTGTGAAGGCAGGCAGGTAACATATGGAGGAATGTATTTCTCAAGTTTCTCTCCATTGATTTTTTTCTATCCATTATGAAAACTGGAACTAAATGCTCAGTGCTTTTTAATTTTTATTTATTTACTTACAGAAGAAGCAAAACTATGAATCTGACCTGATACAAAGGGAGATAGCAAGTTATCTTTCTGTGATTTTGTTACTGTCAGCTTATGCATTTAATTCCTTTCCTTGGGATTGTTCTAATCTGTTGCCCTTTTATTTTAATTCAATAACTACTAAGATTCCTGACAGAAGGTTAGAAATCAAGGTTAACAAGTAACAAATTACTCTAAAATAAAAATGCCACAAAGTCTCTGTGGAATGCAGCTCCAGACATCAGTTACTCAGGATCAATTTTTCATTAAATTCTGCAAATGATTTTGAACCTTTCTTCTGCCTCTATGAAGGACCTGGGATTTTGTAACCAGTAGCCAGAAGATGGAGCTCTTTTAATAGCGCACGATGCTGGCATTTGGGAAAAAATAAAAATTAAAAAAAAATAAAAAAATAAAAAAAATTATATAGAAAAGCTTTAGAAAAACGTTAGAATTTTTTCTTTTTCTTTTTTTTACTGAGACTTGCTACATGTACTTTAACCAAGTAAAGATTACAGTCTACTGCTGTAAATCTGAGAAATAGCTTAGTATATTAACTATATTTTCAGATTTTGTTAGTTTAAATCTTACATTTTAAATTCCCTTTTCCCTCCACCTTTGAAGCTTTCCTAACTTTCCAGTTGCAAAAGTTCAAAGTAAGCAAAAAATTTACTCCAAATCCCTTTTCTATGCTCAGGGTTTCAGCAGCAGAGCTGCACTCTGTGGAACTGCATGGCTGTCAGACTGAACTTATTTCACTGACTCCACTGACAACTGCAAGGCAGATGGGCTTCAGTTTGCCTGACACAAGCCACCCAAGATGGTAGAAAGGGAGAAAACTCAGTGCGTAAAGGTATTCCTTTGTCTCTCCTCTTGCATTGGACATGGAGGAAAGACAGATAATGAGGTGAGACGAGGCATCTAACTTTATCTGTCTTAAAGTTTGGCAGAATTAATCCAGAAGTCTTATTAACAGAGTCTGTAAAAAAAAAAAAATAATAATGAATCTCCATGTACTGCTTTGATCCCTGATTCTTCAGTGAACAACTGACAATAGAACAACAGAATATAAGAACAAAATTCAAATGTTAGGGAGACAGCTTTGTAGATTGGAAAGTGGAAAAAAAAGTGGTTATTTTACATACAATGTCATATCCCAATTTCTCCACTTAAAATTGAGTCAAGTCAAGCCAAGTCTACAAGTCAAGCCTAGATGGAAGAATCACAAAATGCACATTGTTATTTTATATCATTAATCACAGAGTGTTATTGAGAATGGAAGAATAATGTACCTAAGAATTCTCATGTTGATAAAGTGCTTTCAGAAATGCAGACTTTCATATCTTGCTTGGAATTACAAGGTTGTCTATCTCTTCTATTTTAGGATAACTTCTTTTATTTGTATGAAAATTAATCTGCTCTTGTGATCATTCTGTCAATAGCTTTCAGACAATATGTCAATCAACCTGGATTGTGTTGAGAGTCACTTTAGGCCTGAATTTCAAAATTGAATGTGCGTGTATTGTGTGCTTGTGTGCATTTTGGCCAGTATTCTGATGCATGATGGTAGCAGTCCCAACACAGCATTTATACTCTGTGGATTATTCATTTGCCAAAGCCTTCAGCAGTGGGAAACAATGCCAGTTTTGTTCTATAATGCCTCCTCTTTGCATCATATTTCTGTGGATGTACTTAAAGGCCTTTTGCAGATCTGCCATACATTTTGGGGAAAGGCTGGTGATTCACATACGCTGTTTTGTCACTTTCACTCCCTTTCAAGTCATTGGAAAGTGAAAAGTACCTCTCAACATTTAATGCCGGGTGTTTTCAGAGAGGAAGTTAGAACACTGAATGAGAAGCTTAATTACTGCTTGCTCTGTATTGATTCTAGGGGAGATTATGCACCTCAGTTTAAGCCAAAACTTCTGACAAGCCTCCTGCACCCCCATATGTCTTCCAAGAGCACCCTGTACCAAACACTGTGAATCTGCACTGCAATTATGGGCTTCAGCTCTGCTCTGATTGACACTGTCTTCTGATATGAAATGAAATTTTGAAATGAATGTAGAGAAAAAAATTTTAATAGACATAGTAATCTTTGCAGCCAGGTTCTGAAACCTCCATTAGCTTTGGATCCTTTCCATAGGTTTCTCTAGTAGCAGTGAAAGGATCACATCTACTGCAGTGGAGAATACTTACTTGACAGTAAATGCACCTAATGGACACACGCCAGGGGATTCAGCAGGAATGCGGGTGCTGTCCACCCATAAGTGATGGAGGATAATGATGACAGGGAGAGTGTGTATATTATTATTTAAGGCTTTTATTACTTATGGCTCTCATATTTGTGCTGACACATCACCTTGCAGTGTCTTAAGTAATGTTATATCAATCTCCTTGCAATTGCACAACCATATAATTTGTTCTGCTGGGTAGTTAAGTTTTCCTGTAATTTTCTGAAGGGCTTTATTAAAGAAGGTTAAAGTTACAATTTCTTGGATTTTAAGCTCTGTGCTCAAAATGCAAACACAGTGTAGCACCATTTTTCCCTGCTCATTTTCTTCCCTTTGACCAAACGAGAGCTATCTTGCAGGTTGATTAACAGGTTGCAGAATTTTTGGCAGTGTTGCCAGTATTGAGCCTTGTAATTACAAGGCTTATGTTTTTCTTCTCATGCATCTCTCCCACTTTATGAATGCTGCTATTACCTTTTGTAAAAATAAAACCCACCTATGTACTTATTGTATCAGCTAGATTTCAATAGTTTATTCTTTATTGCTTTTGTTTATTTGAAAAAATATTATAAAATCAAAGCCTTGTCAAATTAAGAAAGAATATAAAAGCAGTTTTGGGTGTTGGACATATCAAGTAGTACTACTGGTTGGAAACTGATGCTTTTCCATCAAATTAATCCTATTTATGGACTATTTTTTCTTCCTTATTAGTTATGTAAGAGACCATAGGATAAAAGAAATAAAGTCAACTTGCTATAAAATAAACAAATTCCAGCAGCAAAGCTTGGAGGAGAATAAAGTGAAAACATATTATTTTCCCAACGACTTCTTTGCCTATACAAGTTGTACAACTGTGACTGCAGTCCAAGAGTTGTGTAACCAATCTGCTAAGCATCCAGTTAAACTGCTATCAAAAGCAGCACGAGAAGGAGTACATTTTTAGCAATGCTTTTCTTCCAATATATCTGTTCACAAGAGTTCTGCCATTTTAGTTGTTTAATTATTTTCATTTTAAAGCACGTTTATATCCCCAACCAAAACAATTACAACGGTAGCAAATCCACAGGTTAATTAGTGCTAGTTTTCTTCTGTTACAACATTTTTAAGTGTTAACTGTTTAAATCATCAGTTGAATTTTTGAGGAGGAGATTTTTTATGCTAGAATACGGAATATTAATTTCTCTCAAGTGTTTCCATCTGGCATAAGCTGGAAGTTAGCTTTTTCCTGTCAGGCCTCCCATAACTCTTTGGAGAAGGGATTCAGACCAGGGATATTTGTGAAATAGCTGGTTATTGCCTGAAAAAGCAGGGGTGAAATAGGAACCCTGTTAGGCAAGTAAAAGTAGGATAGTCAAGATGAAAAAAAAAAAGGTAGCTAATGTTTTTGTTTAATACATTATAAACAGCAATGATATGAATGTAGTAAGATAGCAGCCATTTTGAGAGAATGACAAGTCATTGTCTGCAGTTCCTTTACTATTTTTAGTGAATGCATTTTGTGTTAACATGCAGAATAGATACGTACGTAGATATTTTTTCAGGTCATGTAGCTGAAAGACCACCATAAGCCTAGAATGGTAATCTGAATCATGATGCTAATAGTTTGCAATTAGCTTACATTTTTGTTACAGGACTGTGAGAGCATTCTAGGTACTGGCTCTACAAAAATTCATTAAAATATGCTCACAATTTTACCTTAACCATGCAATATATTTGTTTTATTTTATTTTTTTTCTAAAGAATAAATTCCAAGAGATTTCAGGAGTCAGAACTGGATTGATTTTCAAGGTTCATTTGTCACTGTGAACAGAGATTAGAGCTCAGAGAAGAGTGATTCATGATGTCTGTGCTCACTGCAGCAAGACTGACAGTTTGCAAGCGAAGAAAGACATACTTCTCTTTTCCTTTGGGAAGTCATCAGAGAAAAGGACATTTTACCCAGCTAGACTAGGGTGGTGTTTTGAAAAAGGTTGTGTCCATTTTTCCAGTATCATAGACACTAATACCATGTAACCTGTACATCCAAAACAACACTGTCCACAAAGTTAGAGCGTTTCGTGCCGATGATGGAGTACATTCTTCTCCCTCAGTTTGGACTTGATATAAAGCCCACTGTGAGCTATGTAAAAACTCTGACTGGCTTTGGTGGAATTTGGATCTGCTTAAAATCTGCCCTGCTAGGTTCTTGAAACGATGTGGCCTTCTGTGTCCTCATTGACAAATGCTGACACTACTCATTTCACCTCTTCTTTTCAAAGAAATTATCTTTGCATGGTGTCCAGTAATTTACTTCTAACTTATTTTGTGAGATGTCTTTAAATTTACTTGCCTAACTTTGAGCAGAAAACCACAGAAATCCTTTCTAGAGCTGCTAAAAAATATTCCAGATATTTCAACACAAGACTAAGTTTATTATCCTCCTGCAGAAAGGGAAACATATTTCCCTTATCTTCTTTTTTTCCCCCATTATTGCATGATTATAGTTAAACAGAAATTGTTTTTCTCCAACTTTTATGATCCAAACTGCAGAAAAATGTAACTTCTCTGCTTCCAAGGCTGTGACATTTTTTACTGCAGTTGCATTAAGGCGAAATATCACTGAATTTACCATGGACTCAGGTCCATGAGATCCTATGTAAGTCGTTGTGACTCTTTCTTCCCAGTTCACTACTCTATTTACTTTTTTTCAGTTTCACATTATTGAAAATCTCAGCTAATATAGACACTTAGACCTGCCATAGAGAAGCCAGATATCCCAGAAAATTCAAACAATTCGGGAGATATCTCTAGTTTTATAGTTTAATTAAGTGTTGATTAATTGGATTGATTTTTCCCAAGTCTGATCTTGGACCATGGAAAATCTTTCTGTTAAAAAAGTTGTACAGAGGCTAATATTGCAGCACTGGCACTACTTGATTCCTGCACACAGGGTAGAGGTTGTTCCTTCTCTTTGGAGAAAACACAGTGGAGGGGAGACAGAATTTTTTTGAAAGCCTCAGCCTCCATAGAACAGCAAGAAACTGAAGAAAGTGGTGCTCAATTACTGTGGCTGATGCAGAATTTTTAGAACACAAGGGCATATATAATTTAGTAGTGACAGCAGTAAAGGCAGGAGAAAGAAATTTACTTCAAAGAACAGAGGAACACAGGGAAGGATGTGTTTTAGAAGCAAACTAGGCAGTTCTGTCTGGCAGTGGTGCCTCACAGGATTCAGATGCAGAAAGCTGGACTCTTCTATTGATTGCTGACTGATCTGTATTTTTCTTCTTGTCAAAGTTAGCATATGCTCAGCTTTCACATCTAAGATCTGCCTTTGACTTTAAACAAGTAAAAGGTTGGATGATTCCTCTCAAAGAATTCGCTTTTCAAGAAAAATAAAAACACAACAGTCAAACAGAACAAAACCTCAATGCATGAATGCCTTTTCTTGTCTCTAAAGGTGTAGAACAGGCAATTTAACTATACAGAATCCTCTTTTAACCACATGGCAGTTGCTTTGCCTCCTCAAAAGTGAGAATGTCTGAAAAGGCCCTAGCATAACTTCACGGTAGCTACTTTAAGCTCCAGTTCTGGGGAAGCAGAAGGATCTTGAATGCAAAGGATATCAAAGCCATGGGAGGAGTTTTAAGAACCAGTCAACAGTCACAAAGTAATCAATCCATGTACTGAGCAAAAGCAGAAATCGCCACTGCAAATGCAAAATATCCAAGTTTACATTTTTTCCAGTTAATTCAATTTAAGCATTTACCCTGAGAAGCCCTTGCCAGACTTACTGACCATAGAAATAATGAAGCGATTTTTGTCTTAAGAAGGCTGTAGTTTTCAATAACTTTTTATTCCAGTTAACATTGGCATCGTCTATTACAGCCAAAACCAACTGCAGCTACATTTCTGATACTGTGGTCAATAAATAACATTTTATAGTGAATACTTACATTGTAAAATACAGTCATTATGCAGTAGCTGTTAAAAGTCAATGTGCATAAGGCTATAACTTATAAAAGTATGAGAGAACAATTATTTTGCCTTTCTAGATATAGGGAATTATTGCCATACCTCATATGCTGACTCATAAAACTTGTGTATATTAATTATACAAAATAAGCTTTGAAAATGTGTATCATTGATGGTAAGTACAGTTCCAGAAGAATAGTCCTAAGCCCTCCTGGGTTATTCTATATAATTTTGAAACTGTTTTACAAGCTTATTGCAAATGATTTTGATCATTTGAATAAGATGTTTTATAAGGCAACATTCAGAACCAAAGAATTCAAGACAAAAGAAAATTTTCTTCATGACATGAATCAGGAAGTAAATATAAACTTTTCCTTTGCTATTAGCTATAAGAATGTATTCTACCCCAAAGCTAGTTTGAGTAATTCTTTGAAATATACAGTTCCAATCTACAGAATTTTCTTGTTTTTCTTTTTTCTCCTCAAAAAGTTCCCAGTTTTTGATCAATGTCTATTCAGAAAAATGAACTAGAAATTGATAATTGCACTTGACTCATTTATCTAACTATTTTAATTACTAAAGTCAGAAAATGTTTTGCTGTAGTCTTGTGGGAGCAGTTGGCCAACACAGCTAACTAAACCACTGTAGCATCATGGAGTAACACTGGCTGGGAAGTTCCTTCAGCCTGAATTTGGATCTAGTTATCTATGTTTGTTGCTGACTTGCTTACCACAGTTCCTTATTCAAACGGTGCTTAGACATTGTTCCTCCGTTTAGTCCAAAATTACTGTGAGATTCCAAAGACAACACCAAAAGTGTAGCTAGTTTTATGCAAATTAGTATTTATGTAGCATCAATGTCAACAGGACCTCCAAGTCCTTAAGGGAGACGCCAGTTCTAGAAGAAGAATGCAGAAATGTTGAGATTCAGGTCTTTCAGTTTTCTGCAATCAGTTTCCTTTTAACTGTTAATTAAAATGTTCACTCAAGAGACCATTCACTTTGAAAGTATTCACAAAGCTGTAGAACTGATGGGAATTGCACCCTTACACACGATCTGAAGACTATTTTCAGATTATTTTCACTACAGTGTATTCATACCTGGCAAGTTACTATTCATTTTAATATGAAAGTAATAGCAGAGTGATAAAAGATAGTTAAGATCACTTTGTATATTCTGGAAAAATATGTATTTTAGGGAATTGCATCAGACATTTTTTCTTAAAAGCAGTACCTACAGTAAAATATCTACCCTTCTTGGAGCCTCAGAACTAAAAGGTAAGATCTGAGTGATTACATCTCTGTGCATATTGTTATTATTATTGTGTCGTAATGTTGTTAGTTCCACTGAGGCCAATGGCTACAAATAATAGGTTCCTAATGTCCTTTGAATACCAGGTGCACAATACATAAGTTGTTACAAGATATGTTGGGTTTCCACCCTAGGTGGCAGATGTTACTCCTCTGATTTCAGCTGCATGGTTACACAATATTTAGTTCTTTATTTCTGACTGTTATTCTTTCACTCATTCTGCCTCCTTTCTTGCAGTCTCAGAAGAATGGTGTTATCTTTTGTTCAGCTGAGCATGAAGTTACAAAAGTAACATTTCAGCAGGGATGAACTTAGGGAAGAAACTTTCAAAAAGCCTGAGAACTGGCCAGTCACCAAAATCCTGAAGATTTTTATCAACATCTGGATTTAGACCAAAATTGAATACTTTTTAAAATCTCCCCCAGTAGTTCTGTCAACCTCTTTTGCTTGTCATACATCTCCCTTCCATCCTAAGTTCCAACTCTGTCAATAAATTTGTTTTGAGAGCTTCTCAGAGCATATGTACCTTTAACTGAAACTTGCAGAATACGAGCAGTAGTTGCTTTTATTTATACACAGCAGAGGCAATATGGTTTTTACCAAAACTATTTTACAACAGCACCTCTTGGAACATCAATCTCACATGGTTTAAGAGTCTAGATGCAGAACTCTAAATGTTATTTCAATCTCTAGATTCTCATTGCATCCACTAAATAAATACAGCACTACATAAAGATATTTTTACAATTATATTGAATGTATACATGGATGATTTTCTTTCAGATGAGTTTTTTTGAAGTCCGGTAGCTTATCTATTGATTTGTTTTGACTTAAATATTCTGACAATTTAAAAATTTCACAATCCTATTAGACTGATTTTAGGAGATAGTATTCTTAAAAAAGGAAGTGGATATTTCACTGTTGTATTTACTTCCATGTACTGAACACGGAGAAATAATTCATTGGAATTAAATGTTGACTAAATGTATAAGTTAGGATATGATCCATTTGAATGTCAAGTCATTTGTATGACTTGGAGATTTCATTTTATATATATATGTATGCACACATACACATGCCTTTCTATTCATTACCTTTTATTCTCTTTGTTGCCTCTCTCATTCCCTGAGATTTCATGTTGGAAAGCTACATCTAGACACTCTCCCATCTGCTCAGGAAACTGCTGCAGAAGTTTTACATCATCCTCTGCATGGTACAATCATAGATGCTAGCGTTGCCAAAGTCTGCATCTGTGAGAGAATGCAGGTTCAGAGACTTATTTAGCAAATATAATGGGGAGGATACAGATGCTTGAACACAGTATCTAGTGACACTTTAGACAGCCCTAAGCATCTTGCCTGGATTCCAGACAGCTCACTGGCGAGATGTAAGTTTTGCAGGAGCTGTATTATATCTGTCAGCCATATGGAGATTCTCTTGGGCAATGGAAGTATCCCTAGACATTCATGTTTAGACAAGAGAATCCCACACAATTAATC
The DNA here is from genome assembly GCF_019238085.1 of Lagopus leucura. Classification (NCBI taxonomy): domain Eukaryota; kingdom Metazoa; phylum Chordata; class Aves; order Galliformes; family Phasianidae; genus Lagopus; species Lagopus leucura. Next base: position 20,374,044 of record NW_024962265.1, on the reverse strand, counting down.
CACACTGTTCTGTAGGGTTTTTAAGGGGATGGGGAGAGCAATGGTACACCCACACGATAAGATATAAGAATTCCAAAGGCTTCTAACAGGCATACTGAAGAATTATTATTGAAAGCACCATTTTTTTCCCCCCCCCAGATTTCACTCCTTACCTGTTTTGGAACAAAATTAGTAAGGTAAATTTTTTCAATGTTACTTTGCAATCCAAGTTAATTCACAACCTGTCAGAAACTGTTGCTTAAAATAACTGGCTCTAGAGGTTTTCTACTCTATCTTAATATAAGTAAATAAGAAAATATATAATATAAAAATAGCTCTACTTGCATTTTAAAATCACAGTTCAGAAGATTTTTGCCTATTAAAAAGTATACATATTGATTTACAGTGGCCTATTTCTTTTGATATTTTATATGCAAATAATGTTACAATTATTATGGATTAAAATACGGTACTGAAAATGACTAATTGAGGCTCCTGATCATTAAAAGTACTTGAGCTTTGATGCTTAAAACACCACTGGACTTAAATTAAGTACCTCTAGTGTATCCAGAAGGCTCATCACGAAATCATATTGTACTGTTTTGTTTTTTTTTTTAAACTTTACCTTCATGCAGTGTCAGCTCCCAAGATGTTATCCAAACAGCTCATTCAGGGATGAATTTTTTCACTCATGTTGATTGAAATTCAAAGACCAGTTTTTTGGATTTTTGGTTTTTTTTTTTTATTCCTCCTTTCCAGTCTCACAACAAACAGTGTTTCTCCAGCCCAAATAGTTACAAAAATCTGGCATGGTAAGAGGAGACTGTTGGAAAGCTATGCTTTTTAAAGGTAGATGTTCTACTGTGACAACATAAAGATATGCTTTTTCTGGTGCTTGATGTGCCTGGGCAGTGAACAGCTGTATCAGGCATTCTGGATGATTGATATATCCTTTTATCTCAGCTAGAGGAAATAGTATTATTTGTTAAAGAGCTCTGTCTGTGTCTGTGCACTGAACTTTTTCAGGGACTGCTGTGACCTGAACATTTCTGTGGAGTACAAGGAGTAGGAAGCTGCAGTTTTGATTAACATCAATGAGACAGTAAAGTACTGGAGAGAATATTTGTTGATTTCAGTCCTAAAACCACAATGTCAAACAGAAAAAGTTTTAATCAGAGTAAAAATTCTAGTTTTTGATTCTACTTCACCAGAAATTACTAGCATAAATTCTTTTGATTTCAAATAGAAGCAAAACCATCATAATACTATTTTTTCCCTCTGTATCTTGAAACTAAATAAAATGACATTCTTTAGGAGAAAAGCCTGCTTGAAATAATACATCAGTTCCATTGTTGAGCTACCTTGCAGTTAGCTTGCAGGGCTACCAGTGACTCTCAGAGTGACTGCAGTAAGCTGCATATTCTGCGTAGAAAATAGTTGATGCAGTTGAAGACAGAAGTCAGCTTGTTTAAGCAAAAGGGAGGCTTCAGAAAGCACTTTGAGAATCCTGCTAATTTTTTTTCCTTATGGAGTACATTTGCTTTTGTCACTATAGTCACTGTCTTACAGAGTCCTTCAGAAAATCATAGGAAACTGTTCTAAAGAGAAGGATTTACCACATCCCGCTTCCAAGATTGGCTTCTTGTGAGCCAATCTGTTAGGCTCGTCTTGGAGGTACAAAATGGTTCTTTAAGATTTCAGGGGATACTGAGTCCCCTACATTGATCTGACAGAGAATCATCTATGAATTATTGTTTTTGCAGGGAAAGCAGTGTTCCTTGAGGGAAATCAACTTTTTTATTTGTTTGTTTGTGAAAAATAATTCTCTAAATCCAATCTGGAGTCAGTGTGCAGCGTAGGGTGACAGAATAAACACTAGTTTTGAGACACAAATAGCATATGAGACCCAGTTGCATACTCTTGCTCTAAACTGAGCACTACCACCAACTTAAAAGAAGAAGCCCACTGATTAAAGACTACCATTAACAAGATTTCAGGACACTTATCTCTGTTACCACGTCAGAGAAGGGACCGATTATGAAGCAGGCATCAGGGTCAGTTTCTAATCAAAACATTAAAACAAGCAGGTAGGGACATCTCCAGTAACAGGCTTCTACCCTGCACCTTGTCACCATTTGGTCACATATAATCTTAAAACAATATCTGAAAATGTATGATGAGCTACCATGCAAATGTACATGTCTCTGGGAGGTGTCACTTCACCTGAGGGGTGTCAGGCCTCAGTCCCAGTGGTCTCTGTCTCTGAATGCTTTTCTTAAATGTCATATAACCCCATAAAACATTTGTTTCCTGGAATCAGGAGGGCTTTATTTTCCAGCTATACTAAGAACAATTAACTGTAGAATTATATAGAAAGAATCCACAGAATAATCAAATTTCTTAATGTTTGAATCTAGCAAGTTAAGCCTTTATGTTGTAAATTTGCAAGGAATAAGAATGTCATTTGCTGAAATCCTTCCAGGATGCTATATTGAAGTGTTTTATTTGACTCAGTATGTGAATGAAGACTGCATATTCATAAGGCAGGCCTAGAATATCTCAGAAATTTCCCTCCAGATAAAGAAAAATTGAAGTCTGATATATATGTGTGGAAATGGAAATATGGAAAATCTACACACATGCATATACATGCATGCCTACGTGTATGAATACCCAATACACATCTTCTCCAAGCTGACTAAAAGAAACCAAGATTTCTTCTGCGTATCCTCTTGGAATCTTTTCAGGTCTCCTAAAGAATTTTCAAGTATGTTCTCAAGAGACTGTGACAAAATATATTTTATAAGGTACATTTGAGATTATTATTATTATTTTTTAAATACAGAAAGCAATGTTGGAATGCTTGAACATCTCAAATTACAGGAAAAAGAGGGAAAATGGTAGTCATCAAGTGATCCACAGATAACGTGCTATTTTCTTTATTAAAACACTAGAGAGAAAAAGAACAGCTTTTAGATGGATGTAGCAATTACAATTTGCATTTCGGTCTATAAGTAAACCATTTAGAAGTTATCTTTAAGTGGCAATTGTTCTTTATTTTGTGATGAAAAAAAAAAGCTAGGAAGAAGTCTTTTTTTTTTTTTTCATTTGATAAATTGCTATGCAACTAATCAAACTAACCTCCCAACACACAAACTAATAAAAACAAGTTACACTGTTAGAATTTTCTGCACAACAGAAGTCTGATAATATTTTTGTACACACAGAAGTAAAGAGTTGATGTGCCTCATTATGAGATGAAAGGTTCTGAAGGAAAGTAAGCATGAGTAATGGCATTCCTCCTTCAAGCTATCACATTTATGAGATTAGATGGCGAAAAGTATGTTTGTGTAATTCCTCCTCTGGAAGGGCTATGCACATAAAATTCTTTGCTTTTGTTTTGGTTCATCAGTTTTCTACAAGGAACTTGAGATTTTCTTTGTTTTGCCCTTGGAGAATATTCACTGCCATCCAGTACAGACAATTCTTGATTTGCAATTTTAAAATACTTTCAGATATTTAATATGAGGGCTGCTCTGAAAGCAATGCCACTATTTAATTATGTTGGCCACTAATTATGTTGACCCATGACGTCAGAGGCAGATGGTGGTGGTATGGTAGTATAGGCTGAAACTTCCCAACAATATTCAGATACATCTTGTTGTCGTGTGACACGCCAACAGAGGGACAGTCAGTCTGTTCAATGGTGTCTGACAAGGAAGTGTGGATGAAGAAAAGGTGCGCCACTGGATTCTTTCATGCTGAAAGAACTGCACTTAACAGCATTCATTGATGCTTGCTGAACATTTATGGAGACCAAACAGTGGATGTGAAGACAGTGAGGGGTAGGTGGTGTGTTTCAGCAGTGGCGACAGCAACAGTGGGTCATGTGTACTGGCGCAGATTTTTGTGAGAATAGCATGCAGGCTCTTCTTCATCACTGGCAGAAGATGCACGGCTAATGGTAGTGACTGTGTTGAAAAGTAGTGTTCTGTACCTGATAATTTGCTGTATTAAGCAGTGTTATTGTGCTCTTTTTATCTGTTCTAGTTTCCAGGGAAATAAATAGGAGGCATTGCTTTTGGAGCAATATACATAGAAACAGGAATGACAATGTTATGTGACTGCCTGTAAACCTGAATAGCACTGTATCTTTGTTATTTGTTCTTCCTAACTAATTTGCTATGAGCTTAGGTTCCAAGTATTTTTGGTTTATTCTGGGTACAGTGAAAACTTGACTATAATTCTTAACGCTCTGGTAATGTAAAGACTATTAATACTTCTACTTTTGTCTTCCAGGAAGCTTTATAACTGTATTGGTTTTGGCAGCCACAATGATATCTGGGCACATATTGTCAGGAGAGTTCTTCTGAGACAAAGCTGTTGCTGGAATAGTAACAAAAGACTGTACTGCTACTGGTATGGGAAAGGAAAATAACCTGCTAGGTCATTTTCATTTGCAAGGAATCACATATTCAAGTTCTTGAAAGTGGAGGTGAAATTTATTAGCTGAATGGGAAGAAATGACTAATATTGCAAACACTTCATACAGTTCATAGGAGCTAATCCTAGTCATAGAAGTGTGCACAAACTTATTTCTCCTTGAATTAGGTGCTGTGTGACATGTCAAAACAAGTTCCATCTCCCCCACACATTAAAAATTTCAGTTCTGGCACAATGGTTCTTCTCCATTCTTCCACTGTAGGCAACAAATATCTGAATCATCAGACCTGACTGTAGCGGACCCGTGCAGGCTGATCTCCCTTAGCTAACAGTCATGTGCCATTCAGCTCCCTGATCACCCTCTGTTGCAGAACCTTTCCCTCATTCCCAACCTGACCCTCCCCTGGCACAGCTCCATGCCGTTCCCTCGGGCCGGGTCGCTGTCACACAGAGCAGAGCTCAGCGCTGCCCTGTGCTCCCTGTGAGGAGCTGCAGCTGCCATCAGGGCTCCCCTCAGCTCCTCTGCTCTGCGCTGAGCAAACCAAGGAAACTCAGTTACTCCTCGAACATCTTACCTTCACCATCTTCACAGTCCTCCTTTGGATGCCCTCTAACAGCCTTATGTTCTTATATTGTGATGCCCCAAACTGCCTACAGTGCTCAAGGTGAGAATGTGGTTGCTTGTTTGCCCAGCCTCTCATTTGTCACAATTTCTCTGCAAGGTCACTCTAAAATGAAACTGATGAATTCAGATTTTTCTGTTCTTGCCAGAAAGTTTCCTTCCCTCACTCACTCACTGCTTACTTTTCCTCATCTTTTGAAGCACTTCTATTATGAGTGATTCATTTGAATACTTCTGGAAAGTAGACACAAAAAGGTCAAGTGTATGGGAACTGCTGAATCACAGCCTGAACCTCTGATGGATCACCTGAGGCGAGCAATGAGTCAGCCCTGGGAGCACAGGTGAAGGCAATTCACCTGTGCTGCCGGAAGGAGTGGAGCCTGGCTGCATCTCTCCTAGACCCATTTAAGAGCTGACTAGCAGTGGGGAAGGATCTGTTTTGGAGATCCCTCCTCTGGAGTTTCATAACAAGCCCAGGATATGGGTAAGCATTCTATCTATTCTCTTTTTGTTATTATAATCTGCTTTGCTAAGTTCTCTTGTTTATTTCATAAGTATAATGTCTGTATATTCATTGAGTATACAATTATACATCATTCAACATGCAAATTGAATTTTTAAGAGAGTATTTTTAAAAATTCTGTAAGTTGTTTAGCAAGTTGATGAGAGGGGAGATTTTGAAATATAATGTTCATGTCAATATACCAAGTGTAGAATGACAGTTCTTACACCATTAAAATCATGCAGCAGGTACTAGAAGCTGTTTTGGCAGAGATCTGCCACTCACATGCTGTAAAACAGGCAGGAGGCTGATTTAGCTGGGCACCTGATGATGCTCTACAAGAGAAGGGAAGCCCATGGAGATAGCATAGCTGCAATCACTGTTCTGAACGCACTGGTCAGAATACATTCAGAGGAATGATAAAATACTGGGTTGCTCAGCCTGTCCCAGTTGCCATGACAACTCTGGAGAGTGGCAATTTAGTTGAGCCTTAAGGCTACTCTATCAGCTCTAGTGGATGAAAGGATGGAAGACCACTTGCAGCTGCTGGAGAAACCAGTGCTAATGATCTGATCACTGTATATATGTATAAATCTATTGTATCAGCTAAATAAAATATTAAACTTACCATCTTTTGTCTTCAGAAAAGTACCAGCAATTGTCAGTGCTGAAGTAGAGCCTGAATCTACAAGGACAGGGAGTTCAGGTCATTTCACTGACCCAGACCTGTAGCATCTTGCTATGTCTGTATTTTATCTAGTGTCTTTTTTCCTTATTCCTAGCCTTGTCAGATGCTGCTGCACACCATGGCAGCAGCAGAAGCAGGCTGCTGAGACCGTAGGCACCTCCTCATGTCATTCCCTTGTCCTCTTCTTCATTCTTCAGGCAACTCCTTTGCCTCAGTTTTGCTATCTGTTAAGAATTGCTCTATGCTTTGCAGAATGCTCAGAGACTTACAAGTGTGGAAAATCTAGTTTCCTTCTGATACTGGACTGCTTTTGCTGTAGAACCAAGATGTCTCTGTCATGTATCTCTGCCTCCATGTCACTTCTGTCTCCTAGATTCTCTGTATTTAGGCCGTGAAATAAACATGAAGTTATAAATGATTTCCGTCCAGTGAACCAGGCAATGATCACTCATACCCTCAAACATGTTCTTTTCCATAGCATAAAACACAGAAGAGATAAGTCCTTGTCTGTTCGTAAGCTGAGCATAATGCATTCACAAATGCACCTTTAACACCCCAATGAGGAAAATACAATTGATGTGGCTCTGTAAACAAGAAGCATATCTGAAGCCTTGATATAGGCCATTCTTTTCTTCTCTTTCAGAAAGAGAGCTGAATGCACAACATTTGTCTCATTATGCCTAGCATGCTATTGCTTTGCTTTCTCACAATGGCAAGGTAACCTGCTGACACAGCTTGCCAAGCTCCTGCCTCCCTCAGTGGATATATAAGCCAAGCTGATTCAAATGGCCTATTGAATTACTTTTGCTTGGCAGTCCTCCCACATACAAGATGAAGAGCAGCAACTTTGATTTGTGGGACTTCTTCTCATTTACTTCTTTTGTAATGCGGTATCTTTTGTTTGAAAAATGGATGTATTCTGAATGGAGAATTTAAATTCTGCCCTATGATCCTGTAGTGAAAACCCTTTTCCTGCTGTTTGAGCTATCACTCCTCCAGCAAAACAAGTTATGCAAACACATTCCTGATGTGAGTGAGTCTGCTTAAATATTTCACAAAATCATGTTCTAACCAGTGTACAGATAAATCTGCAGAACAAAATTTGGTTTGGAAGAAACCAAAGTGTGTTCTCAAAATGTTCATTTTCCTATTCATTGTGTGTGTACATTAAAGGGTTAACTTTAAGGACATGAAAGTATCCTACTCAAAACTACATTTCTTTTGGATTTATTCATCACTAAGACTAAACAAAATAAAATGACTGCAATTTATTTTTGATTGGAGTTCAAATTTTAATTTTTGTAAGTTTTTTTCTGTTAAAATAATTTTACTTTCCTCCTCTCTAAAAATTGCTGCCTAATTTCATTTTTCCTTTTTCCCATTTGAATAGTAATAAAGGAAATGTGTAAAGTCAAAAACTTATAGTTCAGTTTCATATTCTTGGCCATAACTTCTTGCTTGGGAAGTGAGTAGAAAAAGCTATGTTTCTAGAACAGTGTAGTTATTTCTGAATTGCAAAGGACTGCCTGTGAGATGTAGTCTTTCTTTCATAACATGGGCAATGTAATACTTCTGTAAATCTGAGAAATTCATGTAATTAATTCCTGCATAATATAATATGGAGGAAATATCTTACATCATGTAGCGCCCACTTTGTTTTGCAATCACCCCCAGCAACAGTAGTAGTTTGTGGCCTACAGAGGCTACAGGAGCATGGGCACCCAGCACATTTCAAGAAGGCCAAAGCATAGACTTAGCTGTGAGATTCATATACGTTCAATGTGCTTTTTAATGCAGTTCTAGCATATTTTTACACTGTTAACTGTATCTAATTTTCCCAGATCCCTCACCACTCAGGTGCCTCTTCTCACAAGGATAATTCCTTCTCCTAGGCTGGCTGCTCAGTTCTGCTTGCAGTGCTGCTCTTAAAGTAACATCATCTTGATGCCAACTTTAAGTGGAGCTTTACTGGAGAATGTAATCTTAACATTATCACCTTCAGTAGGGAAGTAAGAGTCTCTGTACCAAAGAGCCAAGAGCTCTATCAATATTTTCTATGTGTTTCCTGAGAAGGAATTGCCACTACATACTTCAGAAGAATTTAGAATCACAAAATCATAGAATCCTTAGAGCTGGAAGGAACCTCTGAAGGCCATCTACTCTAACTCCCCTGCAATGAATAGGACGTGCATGGCCAAATCAGGTTGCCCAGGGCTTGATCCAGCCTCACCTTGAATGTCACTGGGGACTGGGCATCAACCACATCTCTAGGCAACCTGTTCCAGTGCCTCACCACCACCCTCACTGTAAAATACTTTTTTTTTTTTTTTTTTTTTTTTAACATCTAACCTAAATCTATCCTCTTTAAGCTTGAAGCCATTTTCCCTTGTTCTGTCACCACAGACCCTGGTAAAGAGTCTCTCCCCCTTAAGAGAGGCTGCTCTCAGGTCACCTTGGAGCCTTCTCCAGGCTGAACAGCCCAGCTCTCTTAGCCTGTCTTCATAGTAGAGGTGTTCAATCACTTGGATCACTTCTGTGGCTCTCCTCTGGACACACTCCAACAGATCCATGTATCCTGTACTAAGGATTCCACATCTGAACGCAATACTCCAGGTGAGGCCTCACAGTGCAGAGTAGAGGGGCAGGATCACCTCCCTCTCCCTGCTGGCCACACTTCTCATGATGCAGCCCAGGATCGAGTTGGCTTTCTGGGCTATGAGGGCACATTTCTGGCTCATGTTCAACTTGACATCCACCAGCACCTGCAGGTCTCTTTCGGCACGGCTGCACTCAATCCCAAACTCTACCATTTTTCCACAAGTGTAAGTACTGTTGATCACTAGCTAATTTTCCTAGGGAACTATTATCTTCCTGTGCTCCCTGTCACAGTGTCCCATCCTCTCCTCTCTGTCCATTTTTATTGAACAATCTGTCCCAGAAAATCTGGATAGCAGCCAGCATCCCAACCCCAAATACCATTATCTACAACGTGTTTCTTTAGTGAGAGATGGAGACACTCCTTTTCCACTCATTTGATACTGATTTTGGCTTCACTAATTCATATCAGACACCATGTCAGAGTCTGTTGGGGGTGTACATCTCTGGGATTTTGATTGTCAATTCAATTCTCACAGTTAGGCACAATTCAATTAGGATCCCACCTCCAGTTCTTCAGCTGACTGGCATGTGTCATCTCCTGGCTCACCATCACAGCCAGACAGGCTTCCAATTCAGCAGACAGTTATTTTTAACCAGCACTCCAATGCATCAAATGTCAAATAAGTAGCACTGCACCCAGTAGCTGCTAGCTATGTGCTGAGACATCAGGGCCATGGAGACCTTAAAATACCTACTGCAAAGCTGAGAGACATCATTAAATCTCCACTGCTTTCCTTTTGAGTCTGTTTTTACATTGGTATGTGCAGAACCAATAGCCTATAGTTCTTTTAAATTGAAAAATCTAAGAATTGTTCTTGACCTGACCAAGCTATCTTTTGAGAGCTTCTCAGAGTAAAGATTGATTTGTCTAGCCTGGACTTTTTCTTAAAGTGCCAGTATCTTATTTGATAGGTTTTGAGCTTTGGTAAAGGAATGTTAAATAATTCCATGTAACAATAATAAAATTAAAAAATAAATTAAATATTCTCTTTAAACCATGAAGATTTTGAGCTGCAGCAGTAGTTTTGGTGTAACAAGCCTGATCTCTTGATGATGGTGCACAATTATACCTTCAGAACCTCTAAACTAAAGCTTCCTTGCTCCCAAGCTGTTGGATTGATGGAGCAGATGGCGGAGAGGGGTGACAGGTCAGATGCCTCAGTAAGGCCATATCTCTAACTTCCAGCAAGGTTCCTGTGACAGCAGAGCCCCAGTAGACAGCTTGATTCCCCTCCTGTGTGTAAGGAGTTGCTAATTGCCAGACTGACCAGCTGTTCTCTGTGCCCCTGGTCATGGGGCAGGTAGAGGTCACACTGCAGCACTGCAAGGCAGTGAGGCACAGAGCTGCTTGCACAGGTCTCCCTCAGTGACTCACTTGCCCTTTTGCAATTACAAGTGAAAGCACTGCTCACTAATTTATTTATACCAGCTTGTTTGGTAAGCAGAGTTGACTGGACCATTAGTGACAACTCTGTTAGAAGACAACAGCTGTAGAAGACTTTTACTGGCATATCTGGGACACAAGATTGCTCTTTGCTACTGAGAATTCCTCAACTCCTCTGTTTCTGTGACTGTAGACATGAACTCTCTGTAACAAAAGAATGAACATTTAAGATTAAGAAGTTATTAGTACTATTAATGCACACATTAGGCAAGACGCATTTCAATTTTGCATTCTGCCTTAAGGCATTCTGCCCTAGGGTAATGCATTTATTGTTCAATTCTTCCTTTCTTTTTAAAGAAGCCATTATAGACTTTATTAGTATTATTACTATTATTTGTTTCCATTTTTTTTGTAGGACCAGTATTAGAATCAAGAAGGAATGCTAAGATAGTGCATCTTTTCTCTCCCTCTAGATAAAATGAAAATGTAATCAGGTAGGTTCTTCATGAAGAAAGTAATAATTTGGGGTTTCTGGCACCCCAACACTTGCCTGTATGTTTGCTGTAGTATTTTAAGGTTGTGCATGTTGTTAAACTTAATATGACAATTAGTATGGTAGCCTACTGAGTAGAGAAACACACAAATGGCTACTGGTCACTGGCAATGAAAACATAAACTGGAAACTTGTTACTTGCTCCAGGTTTTGTATATGTGAAGAAAAACGTATTACCAATTGTAGACAACAAATTATGCTTATGCAAGGAGGCAAAATTAGCAGCACCCATAAATAAATAATAAATGTGGGAGAATCTTTTAATGTGAATATGTTTATTGTGAAAGCTATGTAGTTATCACAACAAAAAACAGTCAAGTTATCTAATGGCTAGAGAAAGGGACCTGTTTCAAGGGTAATTGCTTAGAATCATGCTACAACCAACAAAGTATTTGAATGCTTCTCCAAAATTAACATCTAGATTTTAGACAAGATCCCATTGAACTTTTATCACTCAAAGCACTGTAAGACAAAATCTGACACACAATTTACTTAATGCTTGGTCCATATACATCACATTTAGTAACAACACTCACTGTTCGGATCTTCTTTTCAACGCAAATAGAGGGGTAACGTATGAGGACAGTGACAGTGATTTTACATAAGGCATGGAGCAGTCACAAAGCATCTGTGCTTTCTTTCAAAGAAGATAGAGTCTGACTTTGAGGATCCAGAATAGATTTTTAAAAATTTTATTACTAGCCCTAAAAGCCTCTTAGCTTTCCTATGAAACCAAGTGCCTAAGTGTCGCAGGGAATTAAATTTCTATGTATTTCTCTCTTCTCCTTCAAAGTATCTAAGATCTTGGGAATGCTGGGTATTTCTTCTAAGGAGGAAACAGTTCCCATTATGATTGTCTTCTCTTTTTGTTTTCCATATGTATTCCTTACCATTTTAAAATATGATTATTTATCAGGATGTTTTTCTTCTTTATGGCACAATAAAACTGTCACACTTTGAGTATTATGAGAGTGCTTCCTCCTTCAGTTTGGAATTGGTCCTTGCCTGAGTGCCCTGAGTCGGGAGACTTGAAGTCCTTAGTACAGTATTAAATCTGCAAACTCTAAACTGTCCTCACGGACCCTCATTTAAAACCTCCAGCAAGGCCGCAATATGCAACTAGTTTGGTAACATAGAACATGGGTTATTATCAAGTATTGATGGATTCCTAATTTTTCTTAACTACAACAAACTCCTTCTATGGTTCTACAGTCCTGCCTTTCTTTTGATTTTTACAGTTTTTTGCTTTCTTTGAACCATGGTCTTCCATCTCTGTTTTGAACTTTTCATTCTCTCTGTTTCATGAAGCAGTTGGGCAAGCAGTTTCCTCCTCCTTGTGATGTGTTTTCAAAATCTCCTTACATGACAGGCATTTCAGTATTTACTTCTATGAAGAAAGCATTGGGTGACTGAAGTCTACCTAAATTATGTTGGAAAAAGGTCAGGGTCAAAAATTAATTGTCCAAAAATAGTGAAGCCTGGAGAGAGAGAAAAAAAGAATAATGTACTAATATCCACATACATGAATATAGAAGATGGCAAAGAAAGTGGATAATACTAGCAGTTACTTTCCATGTGTACTGTCCAGAAAGCATTTCAGTGTACATCTTTGTTGGGTGAAGTTGAAGGAAAAGTTTAAGATCAGTGAAGCAAGGAAAGAATGTGCAGGGGGAAAAAAAAAAGGAAAAGGAGAGAGATCAGAGGTTTGGTCATTCAGAAGTACATGAATCTATACAGAATTTCAAGAAGATTCCAAAGTCTTTGTAAACTCCAGGAATGTAATCACTTCAAAATTAATATTATTTGTTCTCAGTTCTACAGAGTTGATATTCATCTCAATAATGTTCTTCACTATTTTATAATGTTTCAATGTTTGTTTTTAATGTTTAATGTTTCCTTCACTGTAGGAATTGGAACTAATACAGGAGAACAAGAAAAAATGAATACATTTATAAAAGGCCAAGGATATTAATCTATGTGAATCTGAGAGAAAGTTCAATTTAGCAGTTTTTATAGCATACTTTTTACTCTACTGAAAAGATAATTGCCTTAAAATGTATAAATACCACAGAAGCATGATCTCGATGACTTCGCTAAAGGCCAAACCTTTCAAAGGTATATAGATACATAATAGGTCCTGACTTCAGTTTGTGTATTCAACCTGTGTACCATCACAGAACTTTCTGGCCCATCGTTGTTTTCAAAAGGGATTAGGTTCAAAGGGAAATCATTAATTGTATTCCCCTTCTCACTATGTTCTGCAGATTAGAGTAGTGTTAGCTGGTATTTTCATAAAAAGATTAGGACAACTCATAAATAATGCATTTAAAAGATTTGACATCTCTCATTTCATTAGATGTTTTCATCCTTAGTCAAGAAGCACTGTAATATCCTGGTAATAAATAAGTTCCGGATCATCTTGGAATCAAGGAAGGAGACAGTCTTCTACATTGTGCTGAGTCTAACATTTTCAGTTTGGCTTCTTAGTCTGTACAAGCTGATGTTGCACAGGGGAAATGAACTAGAATTATGTTAATTCTGGCCCAGCATTTTCAGATAATCAGCAGTAAATTAATCACCAATAATGATTTTATGAACAGACAATGTGCTTTGTCTCTTTTGGAAATATAAGGTAAGTTAATACTACAGTGATGGTTTACCATTTGTTAGCAAGTCTTTGAAATTCCTATTTGACTGAATACAGAATTCATTTTCTGTAGAGAGCTTGAATGCGATATCACCTTGGAAAATACAGAGCTACTTAACATCTTTAGTTTTTCTGGGACAAGTGCCTCTCTCCCCCTACCACATGGTTTTGAACATGGTGTATTAACACTGATTAAATTGGAAATAAGACGCTACAAATCAGAGGTGAACTTGATGCCTGAGCTTAGTGGAAAATCAGTGTAAATGGATAAAAATCTTCTATTTCTTTAAGTTCCCTTAGCCTTTATGCTTCATCACTGTCATTTAGTCAGCTTCATCATTAGCTCTATGCAGCTGAATAACTGGGAAAAGGCAGGTTTCACCGTAACTGAGATTTACACAAAACTTTTCTAAAGCTATTCTGTAACACACTTCACCTGCTATGATTGAGACACACAGCTCAGAATATACATTTACCAATATTTTATTTTATCACTGTCCAAATATTCTGCTTGAAAATATCCTTATTGCATTTTTCAAGGTGTTAGAGTTACAAATCAAGCCAAGAGGATACGAAGAGAGGGATGTAGCAGAAAAGAAGGAAATGGCAAAATCACATTGACAAAATGCTGTCTTATTTTTCCAAGCTTATAAAAAAAATTTTTTTTTGCTTGTTTTTTTTTTTTCCATGTGTGGAGTTTTGACTTTTTTTTTTTTTTAAAAAACAGCTCATTGTTCCACTACCGCTGACCTTTCCTAACAACTAACTCCATCCTGCTACCAGAGATTTAACTAGGATAAGAAAGATTGCTTCCATTACTTACCTGAAGATTTTACCCTCAATATTCCCTACTCCTCAGAATTTATTAATGATTTTGCTATAATGATTTGGTCTTTGGCCTCTGAATTACCCACACTGTATCTCTATTATTAGCTAAAACCTTTATAGCCTAATATGTAGAGAATTTGTGAAATGGTCAATAGAAATTTCAACCCTAAGTTTTAGGAAAATTTCATGGCAACATAAGTCTTACTGTATATATTAAAGTTGTAGAGCCAGCACTCTAAATTGGTTTAAAAAAAAAATAAATTGCTGCATTTATCTTCCCTTCATTTTAGCTCTCATGGTATTAAGCAGAGGTCCGTGGCTTAAAGTTTGTTTGCACACCATTATCTCCTGGGTGCAGTTCCCAAACAGGCATACGTCAAAGTTGAATTCTGTGATCTAGTGTTTGCTTATACAACTCAGAACTGCCAGAAAGTGCTAAGGTAAGACAATTTTTGGTTATATTAGATTGATCTAATTTCTTGCAGTCTTTATCTAATTTTTAAGTAAGGCAATAAGCTCAATGGCCATTTGCATTTAAGTAATCTCAAAGTTTTAAATAATATTTAAGTAATTTTAAATAATAATTTAAATAATCTCAAAACCCTGCTGTTTCAGGGTACCTGAAAATTCCACACTGAATAGAAATTTACTTTAACTAGTGAAAATCTGTCAGAGGTAACTGGTGCATTCTGAGTGGAAGAAACAATTTTCCATCAAAAAGGCAAATGTCAGTAACAAAAGCTAGCTAGTATCAGTAGGAAAATTATCTGTGTATACTGTAGCTAGAAGCATCTTTTCTCCTCTAGATTTATTATAATGAGTCAGTCTCCCTTATAGCCAATGAGTCCAGACTCGATCGATTTTTAGAAGTGCAAACCAGAATTACCATTCCATTAAAGTCAGTAGATCTACACATAAAGGATTACAGAACACATCCCAGAGTGTCTTGGTGTTACTGGAGGTCTCATTCTGTTCTGTTTTGTTTTGTTTTTTTTTCTGGTCTAGACTACAGTCTGCTGGGCTTCAGAAGAGAGTTCAAGGAACGCACAGTGTTTTGAGGCATTTGCATGAATGAATGGCTATTCTTGCAACTGCTAACTTCTGTATTAGAAAAAGTGGGATTCTGTAAGCAATAATCTTGAAATGTACTGACCTCTTCAGACTTTGCTTCCAAAAAAGAAATTGAAATGAAAAATGAAATACTTTCCTATTTCCAAGGATAGTTACCTTGGTAAGCAATGAGTTTAGAATGTCATTAGAGCAATGATTATGTAATCAGGTAAGCTTTAACTTATGTGGAGCACTATCCAAATAGTAATTAATCACATTTCAGTTCTGTGTTTACATCTCTCTCTATTATTTGAATCTGTTTCTTTACTGTTAACATAGGTGAAATAAGAATATTTTCCCTGTCTGGTGTGGAAGAGTCAGGATTTTGCTTCTATACAAAGAGGCAACTAACATCAAGCACAAACTAACACATTAACTGTGCAGTTTAACATGACAGGCAGCTAAACATCTCACAGCTGTTTGTTCACTCCCTCCCCCGTGGGATGAGGAAAAGAATTGAAAAGAATGTGCAAGAACTCATGGGTTGAGATAACTATGGATTAATGAGGAAGGAAAAAAAAAAAAGAGAGATGAGGGGAGACAAAGGAAAAAAACAATACTGCAAAAAGAATAAACAAAGCAAAGCAAGTGGTGCATAACATAATTGCTCACAACCCAATGATTGATGCCCAGTCAAAGTGAATGGCACAGTTTCTTGTGAAGTTTTTCTTGCATTCTCTGCAAGTCCTTAAAAATAAGTACATATAATTGTTGATTGTTTTTGTGTGCTTGGTCGTTATTTGGATCTATACTTGCTAGGAGGGCAAGGAAAAGCTGGAATCAGATATTTCTTGCTTGAATTCCTCTAGGATGACAAAAGAATATGAACGATGTCCTATCTTACCATGTGTGGCAAGAATAGAAGCCAGAAAAAAGCAACTTGCTTTGTACAGTTACCAAAATAGTTTTGCAGGTGGTTTACAACTCAGAAAGATCTATCTTTTCATCCTCTGAGACCTACACTATCTCGTATCTCTTTGGTTTTCCCTCAGCTGTCTGGTAGTAACTTGTCAGGATTCATCAGCTGCAGTCACATTTCTGTCTAACTTAAACTTCTTCTTGTACAGACAGTATAACAGATCTTCAAGGTATGTTGTTTCCTAGATTTCCAGTTATTTAACTTCTCAGGGAGGAATTAAATAATTCCTTCATCAGATCTTAATGGCAGATTGATAGAAGCTTATCTGTTTTAACAAACTCAGTGTTTGTTACAGATCAGGCATTTTTTTTATTCGCATAAATACTTCCAGCAAAATTGCATATTTTCCCAGTTAATACTTTTAGATGAAACTCTCTGTAATTCTTAGCAGTATGATGTTTAGGTACTGCTGGATTATTTCTGAAGATTTATTTGTTTATTTATGAGAGACTGTTAAACATTCAGTGAGACAAGCCACCCTCATGGGGCATTCTGAGAAGTAAAAAATAGGAAAGTTACCTTAATTTCTTGGGAATATGTTTTGTCTGGTTATTTGTTTTCTTTGTGTTCTTTAACAAAAAAAAAAAAAAAAAGCAAAGATGTTTACAGTGTTTAAAAAAATGCTTGAATATGACTTTATTAGAGTGTGAATAAAAAATTAACGACTATGAATTTTGTCAATTTCACTGATGTTTGTGGGAGACAGAAGACAATGATGGCAGAATTCCTTGCAGCAGCATATGAGCTTTCATATTCACCAACATATTTATGTTTACATATTTTACAGTTTTATAGATAATCAACAGTAGATTTAGCCAAAATAAAATGTATGTGGAAGGATTATGAGCTATGAGAGAATGGTAGTTTCAGAAAAAATAAAAAGATAAGAAGCTCTGGAACTCTTTCAAAGGAAAGAAGTGGATGTGTGGTGGGAGCACAAGACCACAGCAATTCTGCCTAAGTAAAGGCATGCCCTGGTCTCTCTCTAGTGCAGGGGTGAGGGCAAGATACTTGCTTCCATGCCAAATGGAAAACGTCAGACTTATGATGTTATTGATGCTCTCTCCTATAAAATAAATGTTTAAACTCTATTTTGGATATAGAAAATTGACCTGGTAGAACTTTCTTATGTTGTATTTTCAGTTTGGGTAGATTTAATCAAGCTTGACTTTTTTGTTTTAAGTCCAGTGTGCAAACTAGTTTCCTTTGTATGAGCAGAAGAATGCTCACCATAGTGCATCTCTTTGGAGTAGAAAAATGGCTCTAGGAACCCCTCCCAAAACAATTAGATGACTAATAAATTAGTGAAGCTAGCATTATGGCAGTGCTTTATAGAGCACTTGTGCGTGTTGATTCTCAGTTCAAGCTGCTTTAAGTATCACTTAAGCACATTTTTAGGATGATAATGGCTGAGTAAACAACATTGATTTATTTCCTAGGTGTAAAATAACTAGCCTGATGCATTGTATTACAGGCCTGCTGCAGTATTACAACTAAATTTTAGGCAATCTGCAACATTCATTCAAGTACAGTATCTAAATAGTCCCTCATTTTGATGTGACACTCAAACTGCTGTTTCTGTCTCACGTTCATCTTATATTTTAATGTTTTCTCCTAAAACTTTTCTGTATACTTATGCTTTTCTTCTTCATTGTAATTTTTATGACTTGCCATATAGAAAACAGTAGTTAGTTACTTTTCTAACAGAACCAGTCAGAACTCAACAACATAAAGCCAGCAAGCACTTAATTTGTTAATGAGTGATATTACCATTTGTTTTGAATGTAATTAGCTCATGCCTGAGAGTGATAAGTGGCTTTTGTATTTACCTATTTGTAATGACATTGCTGTTTTAGATGCCTCAGTTTTTCCATAAGAGTTTACAGCTAGCTTTAGATTGCTCCCCTTAAAATCAGCTGATACTTTGGCAATGACCCAGAAGATGTAAACTGGAGGCCTCAATTTTGAGACTAGCTAAAAGACTTCAATATAACGATTTCATTGTGTACAGTACTAGCAAAATTAATATTTTCTTCATTTTTAAAGTGTCCATTTATATATTGCTTGTCATAATATCAGAGCAAAAGCTTTTATTTCTGATGAGCTGCTCTCTTAGAGTGAAACAGTTTGCTTTGGTTGCCTAGTAACAAAAAAAAAAAAAAAGAAAAATGTTGAAAAGCAGAACTTTGGAGACAGTAAAATGAACAATATTTACATCAGTAGAGTATGAGAAGCCTTGATATCATGGTGACAAGTGTAAGTTTATCACACTGGCACATTTATAATGTTTACTGTTTGAAAAGCTGGCTGAATCTGAATGGAATCTTAACTAGTGTGCACTGTTTGCTCTCATCGTAGGAGGATGAAGATGCAATGTGTGCTCTTCCCTATTGCAAGGTCTTGTTACATTTTCTTCACAACACTGAATATTCCAAAGCCACTTCACTTTGGTTTATCTAAGTTTTGGTTGTGGCAGTTGACCATTATATCTTTGCTTTGTAGTGGGTGATAAACTTTTATTGTAGCAGTTAAACAATTTTTTTTTAGAAAAAGCATTTTTTTTAGTGTCATACAGTACACTAAATCACTGCAAATATATGCAATACATTTTTCATCAGATTGTTACAAATTTCAATAATTCAACATTATTCACAAATATATCTGTTCTTGTTGGGGCATTCATGAGCATGTAAACATCTGTTTGGATGATGAACATTCCTAGAGTTATTACTGATATTTTATCATAGTTCAGATAAAAACTTTGTTATTTGCCTGGCCACAAACTGTTCATTTTTAACACCCACGTGCATGCACTAAAACTGACAGCTTCTCTCTGGTAAATCATGCCTGACGATTATCTGCAGTGCAAACAGTAAAATAACACAACAGTAATCACAAAGCACCTTTACTCCCACTGGGGACAAGACCCAGTCCTGTAAACAGATGCATGTGGACAGGACCTTCAGGTTAATAAGATGCCTCAAAGATGCTATTTTGCAGCACACAGATATGATCACAAAATGAGAAGAGATGGTTTAATATTGTGAGCCAAATTGATTTTTAGGCTTAGCAATGGAATAATTTTTCAAACTGAATTTGAAAGCGAGCATCCTTGCAAGGTATGTGGTCAGCAACTGCACAAAGTGAGTGATTTAATATTCTCTAATTTAAAAAAAAAGAGTGAGTGTAGGTGAGAACAGGCAAAGAAATTGGTATGTCCTTTCATATGAAGATGGCAGAGATAACTACAGCGGTACTTAAGAGATGTTATCATGATGGTAATTTTTCAAGTTTGTGTTCTATTAGAAACATGTAGGAAGGAGATGTAGAAAAGAAGGAAAAAGTTGAAATCATGTACGGGTATGTGTTCTTGTGTTTACAGTATATGGAAGAGAAAGGAGGAGCAAGAGACACAGATGTAGTTAATGCTGAACAACTAGAAAATACTGACATCTATCAGGACATAGCAAATGTAGTCTACTGAAAAAGATAAATATTCCTTACATTTCTTAAAATTTTATTTTAGAAATAAAATATTTTTGTGTGTTCTCTCATGAATCAGACATATAATACTTTTAGTGATTCACTTCAGCAGAGGGATCTGATGAAAACGAATGATATCTGAGACCAATCTCAGTGTATAACAGCATACAAATATGTTATGGTTACAGCCAGAAAATATTTTTACTTTAACAAAAAAGATTTTCTTAGGAAAACAGTAGTTTGTAAGAATTTGAAGAATCTGAGTCTTGTTGCTTTTTTTTTGTTTTCCCACCTTCTGTCTTGTCTTCCTTGCAGTGAGGAGAGTTTTCATGAAAACTTAGTTTGAAGAGGTTTCTCAACTGAAGAACTTTCACATAATTCTATGTTAATGTCACATCAGTGATCTAAGGGAGACCTGCTGTGTTACTCCCAACAGACTCCGTTCAACCTCAAGCCCTCGAGCACAGATTGTATCTGTGCATCATAGTGTGAGGGTGATGACAGCTTGGGGTTTCCCATTTCCCACCATCCGGCTCCTTTTATTGTCATGATACCACTGTTTGCAGAACGTGTCTTGGGTTTTAAATTTAGAACATCTACACTTGTTTGTCAGGCTCTGCTTCAATTGAAGCAATCCTCTCAGCTATGCATGTACAGCTGCTTTGTGCAGTGGGCTCAGGATGGGAAACAAGTGACCGCCCACATAAAACCAATACTGCTGCTGAACCTTTTGCACTGGAAAAACGCAACCTGTTTTTGTATATATTATCTCATACTGATATATGGATTGGTCATTACAATGTAATGTATAACCAATATGACAGCTGAATTAAAATTATACATCAGTAGTATAATGGGCAATAAAACTTTAATGTTAAATCGACAAGCTTGGAAATTGGTTTTGTTTGATGATTTGTTTGTGAAATTTGCCCTGTTAGTAAGAGAGCTGCACAGGGAATAAAAGTATGTAACATTCCAGGTCAGTTTTTGTGTGTATGGGATTTTAATCTTTTGTACAACTTTGTGAATAAGAAGGACAGTGGAAAGAAGCCTAAAAAATTCTTTTTAGGCAAATCAATTTTCCCTGTTTTCTTACTGATTTATTTAGTAATCTTGGCTAGATTTGCAAGGCATAATGTGAGTCTGGTTCCTTGTAAGACACACAAATCACTAGTACCAGTACCAGCTAAATATTCTGTTTGTTTTAAATAGTCCATTACAGAGACATTAAAATATACATTCCAAACCAAATGTGTAAAAGCACTTATTTTTTGTGCTTTTCAGAATGGAAGTCTGATTTTATTTTTATGGTGACAATCCTAATAGTCAGTGAAAAGACTTGGGCTTGATTCATAGCATTAACTGCAATTTAAATGATTAAACTGAGGTCACATTGTGAAATATCACATGATAAAGGGGGCAATTTCTCTGATGAAAGCTTAGCTATATTGGAATGGATCCTCTCTCCTTTAATTTTTATCTACGTAATGAATAACAGTTCCACTTTTTGTTCTCAGCAGGGACACTGATGATGATATCAGCAGTAATTTGTGTCCTTGCATATTACCAAGATTTTTTTTAACAATTTGCATTTTTTGTGAAGTATAGCGAGTTTATGGTAGTGTTCTTAGAGAATCCTTGTGTGCAACTGCTAGCAAGGTTCTGCTACCAAAGAGCTGTGAGAAAGACAAAACCCCATTATGGGTTATGCCAAAGTGTTGAAAACATCAAAGGATAAGAAAATTATTTCTTTCCTTCAAAATGTACAGATTATCAATAATGGTACATTGGTTAACCATATGTCATCTACATACAGAGATACTGATGAGTATGACGCATTCTTGAATGTAAGACTGATTTTATGTGCCACTAACTGTGGCTAAATAGGAAGTAGTGAATAAATAAGTAGTTACAAAAATGAAGGGAAAAAAGAGCCTTAAGAAATTACTTCTGCTAAGAGCAGAAAAAAAGCATCAAAAGGGAAAAGATGTTCTGATATGTTTTAGTTTCTTTTAGCTGAACTTAAATTGTCATGTAGATGTGCTGTTATAAACCATGCATTCCTCATTTCTGAAGTGTGCACACAGAAGGACCTGACTTGTGTTGCCATTGATCTCAGATGGAATGAGGATCAGAAGAGAATAGTGGACACCCATCTTGTCTTCCCAGATGAAATTAGGTGTGAACATGGTGACTGTGTGTACCCAGGCTCCCAGGTCTTAACTAGAAATCCATTTTTTGAAGACTATTTCACCTTTTAGCAGTCTCTCACCTATATTGCAGAGACGATTTTGACAGTGCATGCAATTCGTAACATGATTTATAGAACCTACCTGAGAAATCTTCATTAGAAATATGTGGTAGTTGTGCTAGGAACAACACAAGAAATTATTTAAGTGTGCTTGGTTTTCATGCAATACAAGATAGTACTTTCATAATAATTATGAATTTTTTTGTGTGTTTAGAAATAAAAACACGTAAATACCTTTGATACTAAGACCAGAATGCTAACTACTGCTCTGCTGGATCAGAGTGATAACAGGAGCTGCCAAAATATTTTTAAAATATTGGGGAGATTAAGTTAAACTGGGAAGCAAAGGAGTTTACACTCATGCACTTTAGGAATGTTTTAATTTCCCTGCATCTATCAAATACTTAGTTCAGTGACATCTTTTTCATGGAAGATATAATTTTCCCTGCTATTTCGTTCATCCTGTTAAAACCAGGTTGAGATTACAAATAGAATTACTAGAAGAGAAACATTTTCTTCTTGTCTAGCTTTTGAGACATTTGTAATATAAATAAAGCAAGTATTAGTCCCTGTTACACAGTTCTCATCAGAGCATTTGAATTTTGTTTCTTGCATCTGAGATTATTTAAGCTATTAGTGAATCATTAGCTATTCTTAGATAATTCTTCAATTGCTTATTTCATTTTATATAAATAATTATTCATTTTCTGTGTTGGAATTAGATTTATAATCCTTTAATTAGAGAAATTATCTAAAAGCGAGGAGCCCCTCATTACAATTTTTCTTCTCATGAACAGGAATTACTAAGAGCAGGATTCTTGTACTTATGATTCTAATTGTCTACATTGGGGTTTTCTGATATTCTAATAAGAATGTATAATTTTCATTATAGCCATATCGATGAAGTGTTTAGGATACTACTAGCCATTTGTTGGAGTCCTATAAACTATTCATAGAATCATAGAATGGCCTGAGTTGTAAAGGACCACAATGATCATCTACTTTCAACCCCCTGCTATGTGAAGGGTCGACAACCAGCGGACCAGGCTGCCCAGAGCCACATCCAGCCTGGTCTTGAATGCCTGCAGGGATGGGGCATCCACAACCTCCTTGGGCAACCTGTTCCAGTGCATCACCACCCTCTGTGTGAAAAACTTCCTCCTAATATCTAACCTAAACCTCCCCGTCTCAGTTTAAAACCATTCCCCCTTATCCTATCACTATCCACCCTCGTAAACAGCCATTCCCCCTCCTGTTTATCTGCTCCCTTCAAGCACTGGAAGGCCACAATGAGGTCACCCTGTAGTCTTCTCTTCTCCAAGCTAAACAAGAAGCCCAGTTCCCTCAATCTTTCCTCACAGGAGTGGTGCTCCAGTCTTCTGATTATCTTAGAGGCCCTCCTCTGGACCCACTCCAAGAGCTCCACATCCTTTCTGTACTAGGGACTCCAGGCCTGGATGCAGTACTCCAGATGGAGCCTCATAAGGGCTAAGTAGAGGTAGACAATCACCTCCCTCTCCCTGCTGGCCACCCCTTTTTTAATGCAGCCCAGAACATGGTTGGCCTTCTGGGCTGCAAGCACACACTGCTGGCTTATGTCCAGCTTCTTGTCCAGTAGGGCCCCCAAGTCTTTCTCCATAGGGCTGTTCTCCAGGTGATCTTCCTCCAGTTTGTATAAATACCTGGGACTGCCCCAACCCTCATGCAGCACCCTGCACTTGGCCTTATTAAACCTCATTAAGTTTTCATGGTCTGCTTCTCCAGCCTGTCCAAGTTCCTCTGGATGGCTTCCTTCCAACGTACTGACTGCACCTCTCAGCTTGGTGTCATCTGCAGACTTGCTGAGATTCACTCGATGCCATCATCTATGTTGAAGATGTTGAAGAGCACCAGTCCCAAGACTGACCCCTGAGGGACACTGCTTGTGACTGGCATCCACCCTGACAGAACCGTTGATCACAACTCTTTGGCTGCATCCAGCCAACTAATTCCTAATCCACTGAACAGTCCATCCTTCAAATCCACACCTCTCCAATTTAGAGAGAAGGACGTTGTGAGGGACAAAGACCTTGCAGAAGTCCAGGTAGATGACATCTATCACCCTTCCCCCATCCACCGAAGCCATCACTCCATCACAGAAGGCCACCAGATTGGTCAAGCACGATCTGCCCTTGGTGAAGCCATGCTGGCTGTCTCAAATCACCTCTTTATTTTGTATGTGCCCTAACATATCTTCTAGGAGGATCTGCCCCATGATCTTCCCAGGCACAGAGGTGAAGCTCACCAGCCTGTAGTTCCCTGAGTCTTCCTTTCTCCCTTTCTTAAAAATGGGAGTAATGTTTCCCTTTTTCCAGTCACTGGGGACTTCACCAGACAGCCAAGATTTTTCTATTATGAAAGTGGAATTAATGAAGACTGCATTATATCATGTGTGAACTAATTTTAAAGACAGATAATTGCATGAATTGTCTTCATTCTCCAGAAAACTTTTTATTCTGCTATTCCTTTGAGGAGTAAGTTATTTCACTTCTTTTTCTAGTTTATCATCACAGTGAGAGACTAGTAATCAGAAGGTAAATGACAAGAAAATTGCCAATGAAACAATTAAACAGTAGCAGCAGTAAACCAAATTCAGATTTCTTTTTCTTTGGTCCCCATGCATTTATTCTTACAATATAAACATTTGTGGTGTGCTTTGGGAAGCAATCAGTTTAACAGCAGATACTTGAATTATAGACAACACAAAATTACTTTGTAAATACCTTTATTTGAAGCACAGTTAACATAAATGCTTTCAAAAGGAAAGTTGGAATTGTTCTGTGAAGGGAAGATATAGTTTCTTTCACAGGAGAAGTTAATAAATTGTGCTTTGTTGGCACTTGGAAATTGTCATCCAGGAAAGGCAGGCTAAGCAATGCTGTCATTTGAAGTGTTAGTACCGTGAATGCCAGAATAGCTTGCAGAGAAAAAGTCCATTTAAGAATGTCATCCCAAACTTTATAAACAATCCTCTGTGACTGCAATTAAAGCCTTGTGAGTTTCAGAACAAGGACATAATTCCACAAGAAATTTTCAAAACTTGTCTTGAAAATTTATTCCATAAAAAGTTTGTGTAATGTGTTTGAAGAGTCCAGGAAGTGTCAAACAATTCCATAAACTGCACGTTTGAGTACATCTCTATCCTTGTCACATCAGTGCCATTGAATAAGCACCTTGTTTTGATTAATTCTTCATTTCATCTTCATTTTTGTTTCCATGAATATAGAAGGTCATTATACTTGATAATCAATCATTATTGCTAATAAAGGTGGAATGATGGAAATATATTTCTCACAGAGTATGAGTGTCCCGTTAGAACCATACTGTAGTAGGCAGTGCTGAATCCCCTTGCATCCCCAAGTAAACTGTTGTATTAAAAAAGATTGGAAATTAAGTTTTTATTTTGTCTTTATATGAAGAGAAATATTTATGGTGCTTGTCATTTGAAAATAGGTTATGTCTGTTTTTGATGCTCTTTGTAATACTCTACATCAGCTGAAAATTAAATATCAATAGATCACAGTATAGTACAGTGGGCTCTTAAAAGAATCTTAAAGAGTAAACATTTATTAGTAAGTATAAAATCAGAAAAAAAAATGGAAAGACTCCTAAGTGCGAAAAATAAGTCATTCAGCTTTTGTCTCCTCTCTTGTTCCTTCTTTTTGAGTAAGTTCATGGCTATATTCCTCTTATGTCCTTGCCTTACCTCTTAAAAGTTATGTGACACAGACAGGAGAATTCATCTCAGGAAAGTGTTATCTTTTTTTTTTTTTTTTTTGAGTTTTCATTTAATAAATTGAAAAACAATAGCAATTTATTACTTATTTGGTTTTTTTTTAGCAAAAAATAAATAAATAAATAAAAAACACTCCTTCTTAAAATGTGCCTTAGTTCACTTAGTTTCCCTGTAGAAATCTTTTGTGTACTTGCTATTGTGTGCACTGAAGTCAGTGAGAAGGGAAAACATGCTTAAGCAGTATTGATTATTTCCCATCAGACTTCTGAAATCTTTAGCACTGCCAGTTTGAAAGGATGTTAGCCATATTGTGGTCAGCAGTAAAAAAGATAAAGGAAGTACAAAGTATACTTCAGTGACTTACATTTCTTCAGCTTTTATATTTAAAATATAAATAGCGAATATAATGCAGAATGTAGATGTTAATCTATACAGATATAAACCAGATCTCTACCACAACAAAGGTTATATAACATTGTACCCTTCTGCAGAAGAAAAAGAAAATTTATATAATCTTGTGAATGAAACTGCAATAGACAAGTGCATAGCAGTATAAAAAAAGGACAGTTCTGTTGAGAAAAAAATGACAATGTCACTGAAGAGAAACAGTGCTATAATTTGAAAAGATGTGTTGAGGGCCAACATTCTCCTATTTGCACAAGAACAGGAAAAATGTCTTTATAAACTAAGAAAAAAAGAGAGAGGTAAACAGAATAACAATGAAGGAAATTATGTATGACCTTGGACCACAAATGACAATCGCAGCTTTCTTGGTATATTTTTATCATCATCATATACATGAGTAGATATCACAGAATCATAGAATCATAGAATGGCTTGGGTCAGAAGGGACCTTTAAGATCATCTAGTTTCAACCCTTGCTATAGGCAGGGACTCCTCTCTCTAGACCAGGTTGCTCACAGCAAGGAAGGGGGCATCCACAACCTCTCTGGGCAACCTGTTCCAGCATCTCACCACCCTTAGGGTAAAGAATTTCTTTCTTATATCTAGTCATCATAACCTTCGTTATGCCTCATTCAGTCCACATGGATTGATTGCTTTGTTTGTCCGAATAAAAAGATAGCAGTGAAGTGCATCGCAGATTTTTCTCAACAAAGTTCTAAATTGCAGATATTTACTGTTTTGGGTTATGATTCATTTCTTGTTATGCAACACTGTGCTGGAAATCAGGATTATCTTTAGAGAGAAAGAAATATATATAACAGGCACCACAGATGTAACTATAGTAAATGTTTCTGTTTGACTCTGTACCGATAGAATTAGAGAATAGTTGAAGTTGGACAGACCTCCAGAGGTTATTTTGCCCAACATTCTGGCTCAGGAGGTCACCAGAGCATATCAATTGAATCTTAAAGAACAGATAATACACAACCTTTCTGAGCAACCTGTTTCAGTGTTCTTACCCACACACAGAAAAATCTGTTTCATTAAATTCAGACAGAACCTCTTTATTTCGTTTCCATTACCTCTTGTCATGTCACTGGATGTTACTGAAAAGAGTCCAACTTTATCTTCATTATATTCTCCTTTCAAGCATCTGTACGAACTGACAAGATCTTCCCCAAACCTTCTCTTCTCCAAGATGAACAGTATCAGCTTTCTTAGTCTTTCCTCATAGACGAGCTGCTCCAGCCACTCAATCATCTTAATGTCCCAGATCTAGTCCATGCTTCATCAACTTGTCTATGGTGATCTTATGGGAGACAGCGTCAAAAGCCTTACTAAAGTCAAAGCAGACAATATTCGCTACTCTCCTCTCCAAACCAGTCCTTTCACTGTAGAAGTTTATCAAGTCAGTTGGGTGTGACTTCCCTTCGTGAATCTATGCTGACTACTCCTAATGAATTTCTTCCCTTTCATGTTTCTGGAAACAGCTTACAAGATTAACTGCTTCATCACCTTCCCAGGGACTGAGGTGAGACTGACATGCCTACGGTTCCTGAGTTGTACCCTTTTTGTACATGAGTATGATACTTGCTTTCTTATCATCTTCAGAAACACCTCAGTCACCATGTTCATTACATGATTGTCAAGACTGGAATTAGAATAACATTAACTAGCTCCCTCAGCATACATGAGAGCATGCCACCAGGGCCCATGGAGCTATGTATGTCCAGTTTGCATATATGTTCCCTCGTCTTCCATCAAGGGTACAGCTTTGACTTTCCTTAACACATTTCTGCACACTTGGATGGTGTCTCTATATTCCCCACAAGCTATCTGTCCCAGCTTCCTACCACAGTACACAATTTTAAATTTTTATTATTATTATTATTATTTTAATATTCAAGTTTTGCTAGGAGCTACTTGTTCATTTATATGTTTTGTGGTATCTTTGCTTGACTTCTTCCTCATTGGGATGTCCACTCTTGAACGTCCAGAACTTCCAGGCACTTTTCTTTATCATTTTCTGTAGAATGGTGAATTTCTTCCTAGCTTATCTCTGTCCCTGCTTTTCCTTGTCATCATCCAAAATGGTTATAATTCCATTTTGAGTTACTTTGGATTTTGGATTTTGATATGTTCACAGAATGGCCACGGTTGAAGGTACCTCAAGGATCATGAATCTCCAACCCCCCTGCCACATGCAGGGCCACCAACCTCCCCATTTAATACTAGACCAGGCCGCCCAGGGCCCCATCCAACCTGTCCTGAACACTTCCAGGGACGGGGCATCCACAGCCTCTCTGGGCAGCCTGTTCCAGCACCTCACCACTCTCTGTAAAGAACTTTCCCCTGACATCCAATCTAAATCTCCCCTTCCTCAACTTCAAACCATTTTCCCTTCTTCTGCAGTTATCAACCCTTTCAAAGAGTTGATTCCCCTCCTGTTTGTAGGCTCCTTTTAGGTATTGAAAGGCTGCAATGAGGTCACCCCGCAACCTTCTTTTCTCCAGACTTCACATAAGAATGGTGATGGGATAAGAACTCTCTGCTCTCAGTATTCTCAGTATCGTTACAATGCTTTTGATTGCTTGTTTGTTTTTATGCAAACCTAAATCTTGTGGAATGCTTCCCATAAATCCTGAGTTTTATCTGAGTTCCACCTGTGCATATTGATTCATAGATAATGTATATTAGTATAGATTGTCAGTGCTAGCAAAGAAAATGCAGTCAGCCTTTGACTACCTCTTCCATTGTAAATATAGAATGATAAGACAGATTTTTTTTTTAAGTATATGTGATTCCTCCAGTGTTTTTGGTCAAACTTTTGCTATTTCCCTGGGAGACTGTGCAATACTGAATATACCGTCATACTTGGGACATTCTCTCTAGATGATGTAGCAGTGTGTGCTTAGTTATGAAGTATATTAAGATTCTGAAGGATGATTGGTGATACCTATGATGAACTATCAGTATCTCATTCATAGACCTAGAATTGCAAGGCATGTAAATTAAATTATTTCCATTTCTTTGAACATAATCTTCTAGTGCAACAGAGTGGTATGTCATAACCAATTGCCAGATACTCTTTGGAGTGATTCCCAAAATGGACAAGAAAAAGAAGAGAATTTGGTGAGAAATAGTTCTGTGGCTTGTTGCAGGGTTTGTCTACAGGAAACTGATAAAATACTGGCTGAGAGATTGATTAAAGTTGATAACAGTTGACCTCTATTTTTCACAGTAGTTCATAGGTCAGTTAGCTTATAAGAATCAGAGAATCTTATTGGTTATTTCTGGATTTTTAGTTTTTATTTCCTACACATTTTGGTTTGAAGGGTACAGAAGTGTCATTCACAGATCACTTCTCAGATGGAGAACAGGAGCTTTCTTACACAGAAGACACATTTATCTCCAAAGCTGTCTCTTCTGGTGCATTCCAAACAGCCACTTTATCACAACATGGTCGATGTATTCTTTTCACCTCTATCAGTAAGCTAGAAATGTCCCTCCAGATATTTCTGCTCTTGTATGTATTGGTTATAAAAAATCTTGTCTTTTTTGGCATTTAGTGAAAGAGGTTACTATTGCTTTTTAGACAAAATAAAGAACTATGTGCTTTAGCTGTTTTGTAAGTAAAGCATAGCAGAGAACTTTGCATTTTACTGTGGATTCTCTTAACTTTGATGTGCAGAGCAAAAATATTCTTTTCACATTAGTGTTTTAAATTCTGCCATTCAAATGCAAGACATAGAAACAATTATTTTCTCTAGTTATTCAAAACTTAGTAATGATACAAAGGTATCCTTCCAGATGCAAAATTATCTGGAATAAAAATAAAAATGAGAATAGCATTTTAGCTTGGCTGATGCAGGAAATGTAGAATATATCCTTGCCGGCTGTCTCCTGAGTTCAGAGTAGCCTTGCCAGAAGAGATTATCTAACTGGCATGGGCTGGAATTGAAGTAAACAGTGGCTGCATTAACATGTAATCCCAGACTGCTTTGGAGAAGAAAGTTGACTTTCTGCAACCTCCCCTCAAGCTATAACCATTTGTCAAAGTGCTGTTCTGCAATTGCAGAAGCCATTGCAGCCCTTAGATGATGAATTTAACTGATTTTTTGGAGTCAGTTCATCACTAAAGGCAAAATCCAGAAAAGGGCTAACTTAAGCATTTAAAGAAGAACTGGTGGAACTGAGATGCCAGTTAATTGTAATTCATTTACTTCTCAGCTAACTGCTTCCCAAATACAGAGATCAATAATCTCGTTTGGTATTTCTTTGTATGTAAATCTCTTTAGACAATTACAGTTTTGCTTCTAGACATAGTCAAATCTCCCTGGCTCAGTATTGATCTCTTCTTTAAAGAATTGCCCTGTTCCAGACTCTCCAGGGGCCTGATCCAGTAGAATTGTTCAGAGAAAGCCTACCTCTGACAGTATCAGTCATATGAAGAGAAACTGGTTTACCACTCTTCTTTGCTAAGCATAAGCATAAAAATTTCTAGTTGTGAAAGCAAAATAGGTAACATTTCATTATGGTTAAGAAACATTCGAAAATAACAATTTCAGCATTCAGCATTATTTCATTAATAAGGGAATAAGTTGTGAAAAGATGCATTGTTTAAAGTCTGTTTATGTAAAAGAGCTGCTGTTATTTACCATTTTCTGTTTGTCTCACATCATTTTGTGAAGAAAGGGTTGTACAAACAGAAGTACCTAAGTTCAGTAGTTACCCCATTTGAGTAGGTTCCTTATTGGTGATATATTTTTTCCAATACAATTTTGGAAGTTACCAAAGGAACAGGAAGAGGAGAAATAAAAGATTAGTCAGTTTAGCCGTGTATCATCATGAAGACTTAAAGCCTTAAAGACATATTGACTGTTTTACAGGAAATCAGTAAATGGATTTCATTCTGACAGGGATTTCCTTACAGCACTTTGACATATCTTAATAGAAATAGCATGTGTTGGCCATTTTATTAAATTCTGCCTTTCAAAATAGCCATTCATTCAATTTCTATTTCTTTTGAATCCTTCAGTTCAGTATATGACAACATAAGTGTTTCCAGGATGTCCAAGGCTGAGAAAGAGGCAGGTTTCTGATGTTTAAATTTCCTATATTTAGTCTTTCATAAAGTAAAATATATCAGAAGTATATGAAAAGTTAAAGCTGTCATATTTCATTTAAGCTGAAAACCAATTTCTCAAGAAAAAAATAGGTCAGTTAACTCTATGGGTAAAAATCAAACATAATTTTTATCGTGGAAGAAGCATATCTACTTCCCAGGGACACTTTCTGCGTATAGATCTGATTTAAGAAAGATAATCACTTCACTTGCAGTTCTCTAGTCTCTACTCTTTCCTAATTCACCTGTATGCAACTCTATTTATTATTATTATTATTATTATTATTATTATTATTATTATTATTGTGAGCAAGGCATGATTTCTATACTGAATAAAATTTGTCCTCAGCGGTTAACATAAACACCATCATCTATTAAAGTTTTCTTAAGTAGGGCTGCTCAAACGTCTTTTCAAGAGATACATTCTCCTATCAAGAGCAGCAGTTTTGGTGGAAAAGGAATGTTTTCTGAAAGTTTATTAATTCTGATAAGATAGAGCAAAATAAATTTGTGAGATATTGTTTCTATGAAGATTTATTCCTTCAGCCAATAATCTTCAAATTAAGAATACGATATTTCTTTTCTTGTATAAGAAGTCCACACAAAATGACATTTAATTCAAGCTGAAATGACAATGTAAGTTGATTAGGATAACAATAAATATGTGTAGATATTAAAAACTATTTAATTAGAAGTGAAAAAAATGGGCTAAAATTCTGTTACAGTTGTACCTAAAAAACAATTTCAAACTGAAGTCTAGAATGACATACTGCCTTGCTGTAATAATTAAAAAAAAACAATAAAATTGTGTAGTGCTGGATGAGATATCATTTTGAAATAAACAGAAATAAAAATGTTATATAAGTCTCCAGTGACATCTTTTTCTCCATTTCCGAACAAATACATGCTGAGAAATGAAATACTTGTCTAATTGTAAACAGTATTGCAGTACTAAAAAGTGGGCACAATCACACCTTTAAAAACTTTGCCTTTCAAAAGCTAAAATGAACCAGAACAACCAATACTGGAAATCATATAGCAGAAAATGAGAAAATAGATAAGCATTCTCAAAACAAAATCCCCAAATTTCTGAAGTTCAGATACAGCTGGATTCAAGTACCTATTACAGTATTTGTGCACCACATTCAAAACCAATATAAATTTTTTAAGATTAAAATGAATGAATCATCGAAGCCATGTTGTTTTCATTCCTGTAAGAATTAAACTTACATGGTGAGCATTAAGAAGTTAGCCGTCTTTCAACAGGTGCAGATTTTCACTTTTGTTTTACTTTTTAATGTGAAGATACTTACTCATCAGTATTTTAGAAGAAAATATTTCATGATACACAAGAAAGAGTTATGCATTCAGTCAAACTTACAGCATCATCTTACAGGATCATCGGGGTTGTCCAACCCCCATCAGTACACGCTAAGGTATGTAAGGATGAAGCACAGCCCTGCCAAAAAGGTCCTGGTTGTTGTACTGGTGGATGTCAAGTAGGACATGAGCCAGCAATGTTCCCTCGCAGCCCAGACAGCCAACTAGATCCTGGGCTGCATCACGAGAAGTGTGGCCAGCAGGGAGAGGGAGGTGATCCTGCCCCTCTACTCTGCACTGTGAAGCCTTACATGGAGTACTGCGTCCAGATGTGGAGTTCTCAGCACAGGAGAGACATGGACCTGTTGGAGTGTGTCCAGAGGAGAGCCACAGAAATGATCCAAGTGATGGAACACTCCTAAGAGGACAGCCTGAGAGAGCTGGGACTGTTCAGCCTGGAGAAGGCTCCAAGGTGACCTGAAAGTGGCCTTTCAGTATCTAAATTGGGGCTATAAGAAAGAAGGGGACAGACTCTTTAGCAGGGTCTGTTGTGATAGGATAAGGGGAATTTCTTTCAAACTAAGAAGGGGGAGGTTTATACTGGATATTAGGAAAAAAGTTTTCACAGTAAAGGTAGTGAAGCACTGGAACAGATTGCCCAGACAATGCCCCACCCTGGAGACACTCAAGGTCAGGCTGAGCACGGCTCTGAGAACCCTGATTTATCTGTGGATGTCCCTGTTCATTGCAGGGGAGTTGGACTAGATGGCCTTTAAAGGTTCATTGGAACTCAAATGATTCTGTGATTCTAAGATCCTGAGACCTAAAAATTGGAAGCTTAGTCATTAATTAATGTTTCCCTGGCATCTGAAGGCTTTAATAGTCATAAGTCTGTAACTGTATCATCAAAATTCACAATCTAATTCATTCGTATTTCTGTAGTTTTGATGATATTTAAAAGAACTTAGAAAGACTTGCAGTCAAGATGTATATTTAATCATCACTTCGCAATCAGATGAACAAGCAACACAATGATCAGCATAGTTTCACAAAGTAATAGAAATTTGACATATTGTCAATCACCATACACTTCAGACCCTCATCTCCAGTTCAGCTGTTTTGTGCTTACTATCTGTATTCTTCTTAATAAATATGAGATTGAAGCTATACTGTCATCATTCATTCCTTTATCTCTTACTAGTTACTGCTCAGTTTCACAAGGAATGTAAATTAAATGCCTGTGTCTTCAAGAGAAATTCCATCTGTTCTGCTCTTCATAACTGAGTAATGATAAATAAAGATAAATCCCACCTTTTCAATATAACTGACAGAGAATATTTTCATGGCTCCAGCTTAGCTGGAATTCAGCCCCGGGTTCATAGGTATCTACATATTTGGTTGTCTACCTGTGAGTGGGTGTCTCAGATTTCAGTATAATCTGTGGTGATCTAGTTCATAAAGCTTGTAAGATTAGGATGGGATTTAGATGGCAGAACAGATGTTTGATGAATGCTAGGGTCTGTTATTTATTTATGTTATTTATTCTAGGCCTGAAACTAAATTACAAAGTCTACAAGAATTGGAATTCTTTATCTGGTGGCAGATGTTGAACCTCAGACATTGTAGTACTTTTGTACATGACATTTCAGAGTGAAGCTAAACCCATGGAATAACATTTCCTTGAATAAACTTTAGTTCTGCTGCGATCTCACTAATCTATTCTAAAAGCAGCAGTCTGTTTTTACAATTTCAGCAAATGGTGTGCTTTGATTTCTCTCCACCTATAACACGTTCATGTTTCTCTTTAGCATCCTGCCATCCTAAAGGCAGCTGTAAAAGCAAGATAACTTTAGTTATAATTAGATATCATGTGATCTTCTGAGTCCACTATGCAGGATTAAAGCAAACAAACAAAAAGACTGTGAAATATATTTGCCCTTATGAAGTTCTGGAGGGCAAGCACATATCAATCCCATTCCCACATTAATTTCTGTTACTGATCATCCACATCACTCTTCACAACTTCCTGCAGTGAGGATGGTGTTGATCTCATTTCTAAAATGACAAGTTATTGGATTCAAGGAAACAGCCTTAAGTTGCACCAGGAAAGATTTAGCTTGGACATTAGACTACATTTAGGTTGGACATTCCTCAAGGAGAAAGTGGTTAAGTATGAGCTGGCTACCCAAAGAAATGATGGCATCCCCATCTCTGGAAGTACTTAGGAGACATATAGACATGACACTGAGAGAAATGGGCTTGAAATGGGACCTGGTAGGTCAGAATGATAGTTGGATGTGATGATCTTGAAGGTCTTTCCCAGCGTAGGTGATTCTACAATTCTGTGATTTTATTTTGGTTCAGTTATGAAGACTGTAAGCTCTCAACAGGTCTAGATAGCTATATATGTTCACATATTTGAGATGCTCTCCTCCACTGATTTCTATTCATGTCTTCTAACAAAGATAGGATGTTTCTTACTGACATCAAATTGAGGGTAAAAGAGATGTCAAATGCTGATATATAAAGTATAGCCCAGAAATTTTACTTGGAAGAAAATATTAATACAGGCTATACTGTAAGTACTTGAGGAACAGATGGACTTCTTAATATGGGATAGTTCCCATTAAAAAATACTGTTTTGTTGCTGAAAATTTGCTTTATCAAATATTGTTATTGTGCTTTTTGTATCTATAGTTTCCACAGCAATAAGTAGGATTTACTTTTGGAGCAACCTTATTAATTTCTCTGAAAACAATAATAATACTCAATAAAGCCCGTTTTATTCTCAACAATCAGTGACCTCAACTGGAAGTAAGGAAATTTCAGGAATGGATCTGCACTCTGCCAACTATGTAAATAGTTGCGTATATGTGTACGTCGCTATGTAAATAGTGATGTAAAACATATAACCTTTCTCTCTACTGAAAACTAGAATACAGATTTTGTCCTCCCTGTTGGTATCGTATTTTTTGTATGTCTTAACGAATCATTTTTTGGAGCTTTTTCTCCTACAAAATAAATCACTTTCCAAAGAGATGGCAAATGTAATTTTGTTCCCCTGCTGGGGAACCTTCCCCTGTGAATACTGTACTCACAAAGCTAATGCATCAAGTTCTGAATAAAACACCTTAGCTCTAAAAGGAAGTAAGATTTATAACATACTTTTTATCTCAGCATTATATTGCTATGTAGGTCTTCATTTGTGTGCTTTTTGGTCTTTGAAGGTAAAAAAATACACTGAAATCCAGACACAGGAAAATTACTTGCAGTGTTCTGTGTACAGAAGAAAGATATTGCATCTAAGTTGACCACTATAATATTTAGGTAATGAGTCTTCGAAGGATGACTTACAACACTGAGGATTGG
This sequence comes from Lagopus leucura, assembly GCF_019238085.1. Classification (NCBI taxonomy): domain Eukaryota; kingdom Metazoa; phylum Chordata; class Aves; order Galliformes; family Phasianidae; genus Lagopus; species Lagopus leucura. Next base: position 20,337,983 of record NW_024962265.1, on the reverse strand, counting down.
CCCCTATCCAGCCAACAGACTAGCAGCTACTCTGAAGAGTATTTATTCAGATAAACTAAATATATCTTCTTTTCTTTCAGATCATATCAATAACTTTTGTAGGATGATTCAATGCTCTTAGGGATGAGTAACTACTACTATGCTGTAGGCTTCACAATACATATTTCTACATTTTATTTTTTATAACATAAAGGCCCTTAGTGGGAGCACACAGTGGAGGCATCTTCATAACATTTTTGTAATAGTGAAGCAAAAGTTCTTTCAGGAGAAGGCACATTACTTCTAAGGTCTCCTTGTTTGAAGGACTTTGAGCTTTTCATAACCACTAGACCATTTTATGGTCAGAATACTATAGTCACTAGACCAGTCTGAGATAATCTTTTTGTTCACCCATTTAATAATGGCTTGAATAAACAGGTTTGGGTCCACAGAGGTACTAAATTATAGTCCTAACTGCCTGAACTGGTGAGAATGCACATTCAGAAAGAGGAGAAGGAGGATTTATGTTTATGCATTGTCTGTTTAAGAGTTGCTACACAAAATAAAGAGCTGTCAGCTGTATTAACATGAACCTGTTAATACTACACAGTAGTATTTCCTTAATCACAGTTGTACTTGAGAAAAGAAAATGCTTGAAAATTGTTCAATGTTAAAAGATTACAGTACTGGAAGTATAGTAGATATTTCAGCAGCATCTGATAATGAGTTGTTGGATGCTAATACAGAATAATGAAAAGAACTTAAGCAAGTGGTAAATAAAGTCATCTAAATGAAGATTATATATTATCTAAATATGCCAAATTCTTAAACCAGGGCATACATACAAAATCTGTGATTCTTTGGGGACTTCTCAGCTATGCAATTTTTCTAGCACCCTCACACATTTTATGCTTAAAATGCATTAATCTAAAGTTTAATTAATATGCAGCTGCTGTATTCAACATCAAGTAATCAGAAAGCCATTAAGTAGTCAGTATTGATTCAGGTTAGAATTTATAAAAGAGCCTTTTAGTGATCAATAGTTAAAATGCTTAAGAAATACAACTGAAAGTAATGTGTATGTACTAAAGCATTGCACATCTTCAGCTTTTTTCTCAGCTTTTTACAGCTAAGATCTTTAGAATTAAAATCATAGAATCATAGAATGGCCTGGGTTGAAAAGGACCATAATAATCATCTAGTTTCAAACTCCCTGATATGTGCAGGGTCGTCAACCATGCGACCAGGCTGCCCAGAGCCACATCCAGCCTGGCTTTGAATGCCTCCAGGGATGGGGCATCCACAACCTCTTTGGGCAACCTGTTCAATGCATCACCACCTCTGTGTGTAAAACCTCCTCCTAATATCTAACCTAAACCTCCTCTGTCTCAGTTTTAAGACATTCCCCCTTATCCTATCGCTGTCCATCCATATAAGCAGCTGTTCCTGTTTATATGCTCCCTTCAAGTACTGGAAGGTCACAATGAGGTCTCCCTGAAGCCTCCACGCTAAACAATCCTGGCTCCCTCAGCCTTTCCTCACTCCAGATGGGGCCTCCAAGAGCTGAGAAGTGGGAGACAATCACCTCCCTCTCCCTGCTGGCCCTCTGTTGATGCAGCCCAGGATATAGTTGGCCTTCTGAGCTGCAAAGTGCACAGCGATGGCTCACTTCCAGCCTGTTTCTACCAGCTTGTCTACCAGGACAGATCCTATGTACCCTTCAGGCTTGTGATTCTAAATATTCTTGGACTGAATATCTTCAGTACTGAATACAATACAATTCAATATTCAATACAATATCTACAAATATCTATTTGTTTGAATTTTTTGCAATGAGGTAGAAAAAGCAGGAGTTCATCTCACAGAGGCTTGTGAGAGCTCAATGATTTACTTATCGGAGGTGAGAAAAAGCAATAGTCATACTTACAACACAAGTCCATTAGGTTCAAACTTCAAAAGTTCAAAAAACTGAATTAACACAATAAATACTAATGAGATGCAAAAGGAGTTTTTTCCCACATCATATGTCCAAACCTCATGTGATCACAGAAATGATGGAAATAAGATTCATTTGAGCAGTATTTTTCACAGGAGAAAAGGAATTCAAAAAATCATGATTCTTTAGTTGCCTTCACTTAGGCAGATAGCAAAGATTGCAGTCTCAATTATAAACCTTTACATTTTAGAAGAATCTAAACAGTTGTCTAGGAATAAAATAATTTTCTTTGTAATTATATTGCTAGAATTAAAGCTCTGTTTTCTCTTTAGTAGAGAAGTAGTTCTACCAAGAGAGCAGTAACTTTATGTTAATATAATTAACACGTTGTTTTCATTTAATTGGCTTCAGGACATTACACAACCCTGTGTGCAAAACAGCAGTATAATTATGATCAAGCATGCCACACAACTATTATATTAGTTGTTTCTTAGCTGAGTATATCATGCAGAACTTTTGGCCATAGATCTAAAGTTAGGTTTTTAAAGGCTGATATATTGCACTTCAGATCTTTCATCTTTATTACAAAATATGCAGTGCAGGTTGTCATAAAACTGCAATACTGATTTTAGTACTTGGACATCTGCTTATGGACATTACACTTAAATCACACCTGGGATACTATAAGATCATATATTTTATCAGAGATTCAAAACCTCAAAATACCCTGTAAGTTAGGTCCAGAAAAACTGTAGCAAAGAAACATTTTATTCATGAACATAGTTTAAATCTGGAATGATCTCAGTGCAAGAAATGCCACTGATCTAAAATAACCCCTTTCAATAGCAGAATCACAAGATGTGGCTACAAACAGATAAACCTTTAACTCTGCCTCGAAGATTTTGATAACAAAGGTTTTTGTCTGAAATTATTATTTTCTCCAACTAACAAACCTACAGCACCTGCTCTGAAAGTAATGCCTCCCATTTTATTCTGATGGCCCATGATGTGGGAGGTGGATGCTGGTGGTATGGCAGTAGAGGCTGAACCGTCGCATCAGTATTCTGATACATTTTGTTGCCGTGTGACAGATGGCAGCAGAGGAGCACTCTGACACGTGTCTGACACGGAAGTGCACATGAAGCAAAGGTGTGTCACTGAATTCCTCCATGAGGAAAAATGGCACCCACTGACATTCATCACCACTTGCTGAATGTTTATGGAGACCAAACAGTGGATGTGAGCACAGCGAGGTGGTGTGCAGTGCATTACAGCAGTGGTGACCGTGACAGTGGGTCACCAGTGGAGGTGTCTATTGGTGCAGATTTTTATGAGTATGGCATGCAGTCTCTTGTTCATTGCTTGTGAAAATGCACAGCTAATGGTGATGACTATGTTGAAAATATAGTGTTTTGTAGTGAGAATTTGCTGTGTCAGGTGGCATTATATTGCTCTTTGAATTTGTTGTAGTTTCCATGGAAATAAACAGGAGGCATTATTTCAGAGAGACCTATGTCTAAGCACGGGCAACAGTCAGACATTCATTTGACTGAAAGCAGAAATCTTGATATGAATCAAATGCAGCTTCCTGTACAACCTTTAATTCTATCCAGGTGATGCTAAGGGAGAAGGTCAAAGTGAAGGCAGATAATCCAAGTTACATGGAAAAAGCACATGTTATTAAAGAGAGCTGTACAAATAAGTACTATATTCTCATTCATGCAGGTATATAGAAAAACATTTCCTGTTATTTACGTCAGCTATTTTATCCAAATTGTATAAAATATTTTTCTCCCTTTCATTCATAACAGACAGGTAGATAAATGCCAATGAAACACTGGAGGAATATTCTCATCTTCTTATGTGAAAACCTTTTGCAGCCTCATACAGGTTTAAAATTTTCAATAATGTTTTAAAGCTAGAAAACATTTTGTGTCTCCTCAGTTAAGCTTTCCCGGTCAAATAGATGACACAAAACAATATTTAGCTGTTTCCTGAAGATAAAGCCTTTGTTGCAACTAACATGCATTAGTCTTGAAATTCCCTCCAGTAATTTACTGAAATTGTAACACACAAGAATGAAGACAAAGTGATACAGCTTTTGTAGAGAGAGATTTCATGGAATCGGATAGGCTGTCATTTATTCTTGTTCATTTGGCATGAAGAGCTGAATGCTCCTACAGAGCAAACAAATGTTTGCAGTCTTTGGTGAGGCACTGTTCAAAGCTGCTCTGGAGTAATTCAGTTAACAGGCACTAAAGTTGCACTTGAAAAGCTAATCTAATTTTTAATGTGCATCTACTTCCAGTAGATCCCTATGCTGTCTCTCAAGTTGGGCATATATTTGCTGACAATGTGAAAATGCTAATTTTCCCCTAATTATTAAATTTTTATACGATAGTGCGTTCGTGTATGTATTCATTGGTAAATTAGAGATTGATAAAGATAACTGTCACAAAGCAAGGAGGGAGGTTCATAACACTGACAAATAGTGAGCTGACAGCTGCATTGCTGTGATGAGAGGAATTTGTATGCCATCTGGCACTGAAGATTTTAGCTACTTGCAGTTATAGTGGAGATGTTTTAACTACAATATTGAATGAGTAGGGCAATCACTATTTGTTGAGTTAAAAACTTAGTACAGATATCCTGACAGAATTAAGGATGAGAGATAGGAGACAGGGTAGTATCATTTTGTTAGCTGCAGACATTGGCCTGGCCAGTTGGAAAGACATAATTGAAAAATTCCTCTATTATGTATGAAAAAGTTGATTCTTTTTCTTTGCTAGTTGAGTTATTGTTTCTTATATTAGTCTTTCCAGTGTAATCTGTAATTTTTTTTCTCTTGTGTTTAAAAATGCATGCAGCAAAATGTTGTCCTCCAGACAGAAGAATAGGGAACAGACTGTTTTAAAGGTGCTGCACACTGTGTCTATAAGTAACAGCTTGAGAGAAAATTACAGTCATTGGGGTGCAATGGTAAATAGCATTTACTTCTATTTAATTCAAATCTGATTCAGAATACATTTAGAATAGTGGGTATTGTTGCCAAGAATGCTATTCCAGCTTTTGCCTATCTTTTCAGCTGGCCTTTTATTAGAACGAATGGGATGCTTTCTAGCATCATTATTATGAGTTATTTTGTTTTCAAAACATATGGGAAAAATTATCAATAGTTTAGAGAAAGCTTTGCAATTTTTGACTGTTTACTGCTCTGTCCTATTTTATTATCTGGCCCATAAACCTGTGACATATCACCAACTTAAGACTGATTAAATTATTATCTAGTCGCATACATTTGAACAAAGCACATTCTGCAGAACAGGGCAGTGCAAGCAATTTTGTCTAATTCATTGGTGACCTAAAAACATCTCAATCTAAAAATACATGATAATCTATTTGAATTATGCCAATGTTGTCATACACACAATTTAAAAAGACTATCACAGAGATCTTCAACATTATCAATATTTACAATTGATAGTTTTGCCAATATGTACTTTAAAGATACTGGTCCATAATAAAATCTTACTTCTACACTGGTGCTTCCAAATCAGAGTACAAGTAATTTACTCCCATTCTCTATAGATATTGTGGCTAAATATGGGTTTTCACATCACCCTGTTATTCCATTTCTACTGCAAATAGTAATTCAACTACAATACAAACTTTGTTATGCTTTCTGATCTAGTTTCCCATGCAAATGCATCTTATTTGTTTCCACGATATGTACATACAATGACCTAATTGTATTCTCAATTGACTTTGATCCAGTAAACTGTGTAAAAAATATTAAATTCCTAAAACCTTGCTGTACATAGGAAGCCAGGTGAAGATCTGACTACAATCAAGGCAGTGAAAATTCTCAAATACAGACTCTGTCCTTAAGGGATGTTATCACAAAGCACATTTATGAACAACCCAGGTATAAGATAGGCTTTAGTTCCATGTATTTGGAAAATATGAGATACTAATCTTAAGTAGGTATAATTCCCTAGTTTCATCAGTCTTGAAATGTTTTATTATTCTCTTTTTATTATCTTTTTTGTTTGTCTTCATTCAAGAAAAGTATAAAGGCAGTAAAACAGTGATTTAAAGGAACTTAAACCACATATTTCTTTGCAGTAAAGCTCAATACTTTCCTTATAGAAAATTGCACAAAGAAGATAATAGGTAACCAGGTATTTTTGGTCTGTGATGCTTATCTCTTGTATGATACTCTAATTTTTTTCTTTATTGTGAACACCACTTATTATGATTCTGCCATTGACTGCCAGAGTCAAAATAATTCACTTCCATTTGACAGGTCTTGATCCACTTCTTGCTGAACTAAAAGAAAAGACTCAATTAATTATTGTTAGATAAAAACCCTAAATCCTTATTCTTGTCAGTTAACCCCTCTACTTCTGCCTTGGCTAAAATCTCAGCTGCAAATGTATGACTCCATAGATTCTTTTTTCAGGTACTGTAGTTCATGAAAGCTTGGGAGTGAAGAAGTACTGTATCGGTGTTCCTGTATGACACAGCATATGAACAACTACTGATAATCCATCAGAGCCTGGATCTATGCATATTAGCAGCTCACCTTTGCAACACATAAAGGCAAGCTGATGGACATTTTATTTGGAGACTGTTTCATGTTCTGAAAGTAATTAATTAATTTACAGATTAAGCTAGATGGACAAAATAAAAGATTTAAGAATGGTTTCCCTAATAAGCTCATTTGCTGCTCATTCCTTACTTGAAGCCATCATTTCAAATTCACCTGTGAAAGCTGCAGCTGTTTTACCCTGTTTCATTTAAAACTCAGACTCTGCTTTGAGGAATGAGTGCAGTCCACTAATGCACAGGTCACAAAGAATATCTTAATGTTTCACAAACAAACACTTGTAGGAGGAAAATAAGAGAATGAATAAACGAGACAAAAATTGGTCCATATCCAGAAGAAGGCCAAGGGCAATGGCATACAGGGTCAAACTCTATGTCTGAAGTGAGAGCAGAATTACATACAGCAGTTGGCTTTCAAGAAACTCGGTATATTTATGCAACTTATAGTCAGTAAAGCAGCTACTGTGTACATGCAGGCAAAGGGCAAACCTGAAGTTGGAGTGATGTCACATAGCTTCAAAAAGTCCTGTTTTGTGCATCCATGTGCAATAATTCCACATATGACCTGTCAACACAAGTATCTGAGATATAATTCCGTTTCCAGAACTGATCACTGTAACATTATTCAACATTTAAATCAACAAGAAGGAAGCTACATGCTATAGAAAAAAAAAGTGATCAGAGCGTTAATCAGTGTAACGTTTTTCAAATGCCATTCATTGAAACAATTGTCCAGACTAGTGCAAAACTACCACTATGTATTAAAGAAAGACAGACTAATGTACTATCAAGGAGTTTAAGAAGTCTCTCTGGGTAAGAATTGGTAATGCTTTCTGCTAAATAACTTCCTGATCCAGAAAGGAATGCCTGGCATATTGCTGTCATTCCAGAAAATCTGTCTGGGTCCTGTGGGCTGCTGAAGAAATGGCCAATGAGCCATACATTACATAACAGGTCTGATCTCCCCTCACTAACATTGCATTATTTTAGACCAACTGAAGAGTATTTATTTAGGTATGATATAGGACAAAATGTAAGATTATACTGAACTGGAAGAAAGTACTGAGTAAAAAGCACAATTTTAATTAGTTCCAGTTAACATTCTAGGTCAATATTATTCCTGTCATCATGAAGGTAATAATATTTTGCTAGTATGTTTAAGATTTTCTTCAAGATGATTTGGACCTACATGATATAAAAGAAAATCAATATAAAATTAATGTACATTAAAATTGGGCTAGCTGTTATTACAGATGATAAAATGCAATTGTGAATCAATACTTCATGTATTTATGCATAGTGATATGTCTCATGAACTGGTTTGGGGCTGTACGTTTAAGCAGTGACTTGGAAGAAAACACTAACTCATTTTAATTAATTTTGACATGAAATGTGGATTAGGGAAGTGTCAAATGGATCAACAATTCTAATCAACTTAAGATCATTCAGTAAATAAAGCAAAAAAGTATTTCATTACAGTGAGGTGAATGAGCTACTCTCCTATGAAAAGAAATACTGTAGCTGTACACACAAATGAGATGATTCAATGTGGCTGAATTTAGGAAAATGTTTTCTACAGTGCAGATTAGGAAAGAAAACATTCAAAATTACAATTGTGAAATGCTTTTAGAGAATGGAAATCCCAAGATGTTAATAATATCCTTCCTTCTAAAGAAAGGTAAATGTTAAAGATCTGGCATCTAAGTTGCATCAATAGTGACAGCATATTCAAATGAAAGGTGGGAAGAATGACCTAAAAACATGAAACTATAGCTTAACTGCCACACTTCCTGCCTCCAAATAATAGGCATACAACAACAAAAGATCATGCAGCATCCAGGGCTTTTGATAATTGTGTGGTGTTAAGTGCTCACAAGGTCTTGACATGCACAGTATACAAGGCATAAAAGTCCTCCCTAGAACTGAGCAAAATATCCTGAGATATTCATTCATTCTCATCTACAAACAGAAAGTCCAGTTCTGTCAAAATCTACATATTCTGCAAGAAAATGTCAATTTCAATAAAATCTTATGGCAAAAGAACACTTGAGGGGAAGAAAGAACTTTGGTAAGGTCAAAAGAGAGACTTCTGTTTTATTTGGATTCGGATATTTATGCTTTGACACCCACATTACAGTTATAATTTACACAATATTTAATGCTCTTTTCCAGAAAATAATTTTGCTGTGGTTTTAAAAGCCTAAAACAATTTAGTGCATGTGTTTTTAACTAGATATCTATCATAATAAATAAATACAGCAGAGAACCGAGAAGGTGAAATTTTCCTTGCATGAAAGCTAGGCTTTGAGCATTTCTATCATCTGCTGCTTTAGCCCACATGAGGGTTGTCACTTCAATGACATTTAGGGAATACTGCACCCTTCAGCAATAGCCAGTTCCTCTGCTAACAGCACCCACCATGCAGAGCTGGTATTCTCTTGTAATTTTCTTATTCAACTGACCTTAAATCTTTACTGCTGGCCTATCGGTAATGTTATATATATATATACAGAAACACACCTAATTTTTAATTAGCTGACTTGTTTAGGGCCCATTTCAGCAGTGGTCAAATCCTTCTTCCCCAATTCATTTTTTAATATTTTTTTTGTGTGTGTCTAATTTTAATCCAAAGTTTTTATTTCAGTGAAAGTCCAATTTTCACTGAAGTGAATGACAGAAGGATAATATTTCCAGTATTTCTTTCTTCCTGAAAGCAGTTATGTATTTTCTGGACAAATAACATTCAATTCCACCATGTTGTCAGACCAGGTAGGTATTTTTCCTTGCTCTGGAGCAGACTGATTTTCATGCAATACTTGTTTGCTTTAGTCAACTTTGTTTTGCTTCCCTAATCGGATGTCTGAAAACATGTCTCTCACGCTTCTTTTCATATTTTCTTTGTGTAATTCAATTTCTTTGCTCTTCAAGTTCTTTGTAAATGCCTACAAAAATGCCATTGTGACAGAGTTCTGGACATATGTCTAACAGAAACTGGAATAAGGTCAAGAATTTCTTTTATGTAGTCCAACTGGTCAGTCTTATTATAGCAGTGGATTCAGCCATTCTGTTGAACTAAGTGATTTGATTTGAAGAAGTACCTATTAGTTTCCCTAAAGGAGTCTGGAAACTCAGACAAGTTGCCACTGCATGCAGCTGTCAGGTCAGCAGTGCAGGGTACCTTCTCACAGCCTTCAGATGGCTGCTGCTGTCACTGCTGGAAACACTGGAGACAGGAGATACAGGTGGTTGCTAAAACGAGCATCACATCCTGGCTTCCCCAGTTAACAAAAACAGACATTTGATCCTGAGTTAAAGGACACTGAAAACCCAAATGGTCTTTTCTCAAATTTATGCCAAAGACAAACAATTGGTAACTTTGTACTTAAGCACAGCTCTGAATGTGATCTCAGTATAATGTTCATATGCTGGATCATAAGAACATGTCTCTCTTCCACACAGAGATTGAAATCAGTCATCTTTATGGCTGGTACCTCTTTCAGATGTGCATTCTCTTTTGATGGATAAAGAGGATGCTGTTTCCATTGTCCCTTCTTTGAATGTAGCTTCCATTAGAGATTGCCAGGCTTTGTACACCACTCTGCAAATTGTGAACAAGTATTTAATCTTGAAAATTTTAAATCTACATCTCAGAGTTGAGACATATCTTTCATTAAGAAATTGAATACATAGCTATTTCATTTTAGGTCAAACAACATGAAAATGTCAGTAAAAGATCCATAGCACTAGAACTTAATACTTGTTTCCTACAACATTGCGGTCAGACCACAGAATCACAGAATCATAAGGGCTGAAAGGAACCTCTGGAGATCACCTAGTCCAATCCCCTGCTAAAGAAGGTTCCCTGGAGTAGGTTACGCAGCAAAGTGTTCAGATGAGTTTTGAATATCTCCAGAGACCCTACAGCTTCCCTGGGCAGCCTGTTCCAGTGCTGTCACACTCAAAGTGAAGAAGTTTTTCCTCATCTCCATATGGAACTTCTTATGTTTTGGTCTGTGCTCATTGCCTCTTTTTCTGTTTCTGCACACCAGCAAATAGAGACTGGTCCCATTCATTTGACGTTAGATATGCATTGATATGATCCCCTCTCAGCCTCCTCTTCTCCAGCTGGAACAGTCCAGAGTTTCTCAGCCTTTCCTCAGAAGAAAGATGCTTCAGGCCCTCAATCATGTTTGTGGATCTCTACTGAACTCTCTCTAGAAGTTCCTATCAGGTCATTCACATAGATATCATGGGTCATTGTCTCGCTCCAATTTATAGGAGGGAGAGGAGGTTCTTTTATTATCTATATACCCGGTGTGAGATTAAGAAGCAACGGTTCAAATGTTGGTCCGACCAGTTTATTACAAATCTTAATCAGGGAAATGGGGAAGGGAAGGGCGGACACTATTATGATTAGGGTAATGGAGAAGGGAAGGAGGGCGATAGAAAAGATAGAAGAGAAGAAGCAAGGAGTCATTATAGGCAGCAAGAGGGACATAGTCACCACCATGGATCCAGCGAGGTTCGTAGTTCCGTCTTTGATCCTCAGTAGCGGTGGGTCGTCAGGCAGAGTTGTCCTGTTGCCAATGACGACGACGACCATGGTGATGATGGCCCTTTTTCAATGCTTCAAAGTGGTTGAGTCAGCTCTTTTTGGAGTGACAGCTCAAATCCAAAGTGGTCGAATCAGCTCTCCTTTGAGTGACAGCTTCTGGCTCTGGGATCTCAGCAGGAACCTCCTTTGTTCTTATCTTTCTGGCCTTGCCAGCAGATAAGAGGAAGCAGGGAGGCACCAACTTGCATCTTGCCTTCGCAAGATACAATGGTATCATCCCCCAGCCTTCCATACTTAGCTGGAGCGGCACTCTCTTCCACTCTTCTACAGAGCAAGCAGCTCTGGGGGAAGGGGCTTGCAAATGTTCCCAAAGCGATATCGATTGTCACACAGTTAGCACCCATCAGCTGCCTCCTTGACAAGTCACTCAGAGTCTTATCACAAGAAAAACCTCAGGAAGCAAGCTTTGAGCCAAAAAAAAAAACTAAGAAGGATTCTCACAGTCATGGAGACGTGAAGTAAAAAAAACTATAATCACTGTGGATCTGACTCATTACAATAGTTGGAAATTAAGGCCAAGTGAGACAACTTACAACCTACTCTGATCATTTATTTTCTGCTGGTGCTGCATTTCATCCAGTTATCTTTACATCAAGTCTAATTATTTGCATGAGAACTGAAGTATAACTTGCATTTGAGTAATGCACATCTATCTGGATGACCATTGGTCTCATACTTTAAAAACAAGTGATGAATATATCTCCACTTATCTGACAGTTTGTTCCAGAGATTAAATGCCTTTTCTGTTAAATCAAGTAATTCAGTTTTCAAATTCAGAAATGCCTATCTTCAGCTTCCAATCAGTAGTACTTATTGTGACTTTATAAATTCAGTAGCTGATATTTTCCATCTACGAAGATACCTTTATCAGAACTGTAAAAGAACAATAATTCCATCTTTCTATCTTCTTTTTGTCAGATTACAAAATTCAAAGTTTTAAAGTTTCAAGAAAATCCAACTTTTTAATCTCTTTTATGAAATTTTTTGAATCTTCTCCATTTTATGCAATTATTTTAAAATAGAGAATACTAGAACTCGATAGACTAGAAGTATCAGAAAAATACTGCAGTTAGATAAAATCATCTTTATACATCTTACCTTTTAAATTTCTCCTGTCATTTAAAAGACTGTATTCTCCTTTCTACCTCAGCATAAAATTGCAAGTTGAGATCACAATCTTCACCAGAGTCAGTAGGTTGCAAGATATGATCCCTTGATCTATAGAAATATCCTTAATTTCTTATTTCTGGATGTGTTTCACGTGTGTCTGAAAGTATATATGTGACAGTCATTCACAAGCATCCTGGCTTGTGTCAGAAATAGTGTTGCCAACAGGAGTAGGGAGGAAATCTTGCCCCTGTACTCAGCTCTGGTGAGGCCGCACCTTGAGTACTGTGTTCAGTTTTGGACCCCTCACTACAGGGAACACATTGAGGCCCTGGAGCGTGTCCAGAGAAGGGCAAAAAAAGTGATGAAGGGTCTGGAGCCCAAGTCTTATGTAGAGCAGCTGAGGGAACTGGGATTGTTTAGTCTGGAGAAGAGGAGGCTCAGGGAGATCTTATCACTCTCTACAACAACACGAAAGGAGGTTATAGCGAGGTGGCGGTTGGCCTCTTCTCTGATTGCACAGGACAGAGACCTGAAACTATTACTTTCTCTTCTCTAATGCCTGTAATGCAAGCTATCAAGGGACTGACACGAAAGAACGCTCCTGCATTGCCTTCTTCAAGGCTAGCTGGAGTTCTCCAAAGCAAAGTTAGAGAATGAACTAAAAGAAATAAACAATGTGGCATATAGGTCAGTCTCTCTCCCTCTCTTTTTTTAGTTTAGCAATGGAAATCACCTTTTGCTGGGATCCAATTCAAAGTCTTGACACCTGCAAAGAACTAGCAGCTATGGCACAGGATTTGTAGGACAGCTTTATTTTCAAGAAGAGGCAGTTTAAAGTCCATCAGGGTATATTATTCTGTGCATGACCTGACAGTGGCTGGCTATTTATAGGCAGATAAATCCTCTTACCTGTCTGATGCAGTCTGAGAGCTGCACCTCACCTGAAAGCAGACCTCTAGGGGGTAGTCAGAGACTACTTTTTCTGAGTTCCACTCACTAAGGGATTGATTCTTTCATTTAAACTTATTTGACATGTTCTTGGCATTCCACCTGGTCTCCAAATGTTCCCAAGAGGATATGATTCTCCCTGCATCATGTCTGACATTTCCTAATGGATGCTTCTGATACCTCAGAGCATCTCAAAATGATGCTAAATGCCTTTGGTTAGGCATCAGTGCTCTATCCCTAGTGTTTGCATCTAAAGCTTCTCAATTAGTGAAAAGAAACAATGTTAATATTCACGTGAACTGTTTGAGCTATCTATGTCACTGCAACCTAAATTTGCCTTTTATGTATTTACGTCTTGACATTAATTTCAAGGAGAGCTGATGAACAGACCTGCAGACTTCTAAAATTAGATAGGATTATCAGTTTGATGGGAGTTTATGCACATTCTCCATGGCAATGGAGAATGACTATGCAATTTTATCTTAAGGAAAGTTCTAAAATATCAGGAGCTGGCAATGTTGAAGAAGTTTTTCTCTTTCTGTGCACAATAGGATGTACCAGATGTACAGTAAAATTAGATTAGATGAATCCCATCTTTGTGGTTAAGGATCTGAGAGAAACAAAACTCAACATGGAGGTCTTGTTGACTTGGCAAGGGACTAAACTAGTGAAATGACACATTAGCTCAGATAGAGCCATATATCATTAGGTAGTGCAGCCTGACAAAGTGTGATTTTGTGTGGGTGTTGATTTGTGCTTTTGCTTGTTGTATTAATATTAGTTTGATATAATAACAATAGAACTCCACTTCTTGTTAGAAATTGAAAAAAAATCAGATTTTCCAAAGGAATTTTGAAATTATTATAGCGTCGCATTACAAACAGTTATCCTACCATGCTCACATACTGAAATGCATAGCACAGAGACAGAGATAACTTTTTATAGCATGATATAGAGTCCTAATGATTAATCTATTATGTTGCCCATACATGATTTCCTTTTAGATTACAGAAAGACCTACATTCCAATGGCTTGAAAGGAAACCGGTAAAGGTTATTTGTATGACTTACAACATTTATATGGAATGACACTGCTTGTTATATAATACTGTTATGTTCTAAGAAGTAACTGAGTATAAACTGTTGTATTATAGTACCTGGATTTGCAAAGAACTGGAGGAAAGCAATCCAGTTTTTATTCTATAAAAATAAATAATGAAATAAAATAAGGTGACATTTTCAAACTTGTATTCAGAAATCAATAACTGAATGAATTACTGGGATTATATATTTGAAGAAGTAAAATCAATCTTGATAACCATAACAGAATTTATGAAAATACAAGGCTAGATAACTGCCAAATGTTTCCTATGGCTAAATGAAAATAATGACTGACTAACAGGAAAGGCTATGATCCCTTTCTCCTTCTCTAGTAAACGATGGAGCTCTTCTGTTTGCTTTATAGAAGTTGTATTCTTAATTCATTCAACAATCTTGTAAAGTAATCAAAAGCCAAGCTTTTATGTCTCTGCTCTTACACCAGAGTAAAGTGAGCATTCAATGCTAGAATTCTTTATTTGATAACATTTCAAACTCAGCGCAGATGATAAATGATAGACATTTGATCCCCAGGACCCTTGCTACAAAGAGATTTGCAGTAATAAACTCTAAATCATCAGAAGCAGGTCCATTAGAAAAGCATGAAATTACTTAAGATAGTTGAACTGCAAATATCTTCTATTTTAAAGAATCCCACTATGTTATGGTGTTTAAATTAATAGAGATGTTTTCTTGAGGGGGAAATTTTGTATTAGATGATGAGAAAGATTTTTTTTCAATGTTGTGAACAGAATAGTTGAGTTGGAAGGGAAATATTGCCTGACTACTTCAAGCCTAACCAAAATTTCAAGCATGTTATTGAGAGTATTATCCAAGTGCTTCCTGAACACTTACAGGCATAGGACATCAATTACGTAGCTAAAAAGCCTGTTCCAGTGTTTGACCATCCTCATGGCAAAGACATTTTTTCAAAAATATCCAGTCAGAATCTCTCTTGGTACAGCTTTGTGAGATTCCCACACATTCTATCAGTTGTTACTAAGGAGAAGAAACTTGCATCTCCCTCTTCATTTCTCTTCCTCATGAATGTACAGAGAGCAATAAAGTCTCTCAGCCTCCTTTTCTCTAAATAAACAACCCAAGTGTCTTCAGCCTCTCCTCATTGGACATGCCTTCCAGCCATTTCACCAGTCTTGTCATTTTCGGACTGTTAGGTATCAGCCAAAAGTATTATAGATTAACTGGTGACAGAAACATGTTGTGGATATGATTGCTCTTGGAATTATGCCTTCACAATCAGATAATAAATGCTTGGTTTGCTGCTGAGTAGTGCAACCCTTCAGAAATCCTGTCATGATATGGACAAAAATTGGTTTTTAATAGCTGTGTAATGAAGTCTTTAAAAACTACTTGCAAGTCAAGATGAACTTTTTTATTGAATTTTTTTGTTCCATTTGTACTCAGCAGTGAACTATCCAAATGACACCTCAAATTCTCAATATTCTGTCAACAGAACAATATAACACTATTGGTCATTCTCACTTGTGCAGATCTGGCGGAGTAAATTGATCTATTTTAAAGTAAGCTGTGTATTTAACACTGGTTAATGTCCCCAGACTTGAGGTTAAATTTTACTAAATTAATGGCTCATTAACACTTGCATTAGATATGGCTTAATATCTTTTTGTGCCTAAACTCTCTACTTCATTTACTGTTCATCCACCATCCCCTCTCTAATTAATATATATATTCAATGATTTTAAGGCTTTAAGGGCCATGTAATTTTGGCTCATGTTCTCTTTTACTGTAGAAGTATATACACAATGACAGAGCAGTGACAGTAATGACCTTTTTGCCTGTAAAATGCCTTACATTTTTATTTCATCTGAACTCAAACCTGGGATCTTGAACTGGCAAAACAGACAAGTTCCCATTATCTCAACACCATACATAATCATAATGCACTAGTTCATAGAATTTTACTTTCACTGGTGATATATACAGTGGCACAGCAGTAGTGTTCAACGCCAGGAGTGGCATGTGCACAGATATTTCCTAAGCACCTACGGTATGTTCCTCTGCTACTACCCAGGCCTGAGAATGGGAAGCAGAATAACTCACAGGTCACTGACCACTGACCTGAAATGTCTCCTGAAAAACTCGTAAGAAGTAAAAGAAAGAACCTTCTTGATCTTTAATTTTAATCTTTACATATGCAGCAAATTATCCTTATCTGAATACATAGATTAATATTAGCTGAAAAATACAATGAATTGTTAGGTTTAGGTGATTTCAAATGACTACTCCACTAATCATCTGCAGCAGTTAATTTAGTTCCTGAGAGAAATAGCTAGGAGTACAGATTTTTAATTGCCTTCAGAAAACACGAGGCCATCAGCTTGTTACACTTTATGCATTCAAAATATTCCTTCCCATCCATCCAAGTAGAAAACCTAAGTGATATCTAAATTTCACTATGAAAATACTCAACCATGTTTAAAAAATCACATTTTTTCACTATGAGAATTAGAAGCTTCGGTAATGAGAATAAATTACAAGCCATGATAAATTTTAATGTACTGGACCAGATTCCCCGTTGGCAAAACTGACAAAGTTCCTGTGGTCTTCAGTCAGCTTCTGCCATCTGCAGATACTATTGCTTATGCAGCTCTCCAAAACACTGTTCATTTACTATTCTCTGTACATTTCATATTAGCAATTTATATAGCTATTGAACTGGATTGTTTTATATTTTTCAACCACGCATTATTTTGCAATGTCATTTAGAATGTTGGAGATAACTTTTACATCTTCTATTCTTAATTGATAGGAATCGGATCTACATGGGACACTCACACTGGTAGAATTATTCACACATAAACTCTTTTCTTAAAGACAAGGGAATCTCTACCTATTCTCCTACTGTTGCATAATCATCTCCAGTCACTAGCAATTCCTGTATCCCTTTCTGGGAGAGTAATTAAGAAAATAAAAAAGAGACAGTAATGATTATTATATAATAATTTCAATCATTAATTCATTTGTAATTCCACTACTATAATTTGTGAAAAATGACAGCAGAAATCATGGGAATTACTAATTTTACACAGTGCAGGATAGTATTAACTTAGAATCATTTTTTATTAGGATTATAATTTTTTTAGTAAAGGATGTCTTTGGTCTTTCAAACTGCACAGCAGAACTGAGCCAAAAGGTTTCAAAAAAAGCTTGTGCTGTGAAATGTTCCATGCAAAAACAGGGCATAAACTGTCCCAAGTCACTTGCAAATTGCAAAGATGTAAACAACACTTCTGAATAGTATTTAGAATTTAGAATTCAGCAATACGTAAATTCAGGTCATTTGTTAAAATGCTTAAGGTTGTCTTGAAAGCTCTAAAAAATCCATATGTTAGCACTTAAAAGTGGCCTGGTTTTCCTGGGAGTCGGTTTTGAAAACACTTCTCTGGGCATGTCAATGTTGGTTTAGGGCTTGCTACTTCTTCTTAAAGTCATAGTAGTGAAAATGCTCTGATGATTAGCAGAAGGAAAAAGAAAAGCAACAACTCAGAAGGCAAATAATTCAATAAATGGAAAACGTATGCATAACTAATCGTTTAATAGAACTTAATCTTTTGGAGCTGGGTAAGGAGGAGTGATGCAGCTTAAACTAAAAAACATTAAAGAGACAGAACTATACTTTTTCTAGAAGATTATTGCTGCATAGTGTATCAAAAAAGTGTTTTTCAGAGTACTAAAGTTTATAACATTTTGGTTTAAGTAGCTGCTGTCCCTCATACATCTTTCCTGAGCCTTTCTGCAGCTGATTTTCTTGAAGATAGTCTGATACTGCGTAATGCTCCCTTGCTTTTCTCTGCATGTATTTTTCCTTCAACCAGAGACCCACATATGCTTTGCAGTGAGATAGAAGAATGATCTTTAAATTATACATCGAGTGATCATTGCAACTCTCCACTATAATTTAATTCAGGATTTGCAAATGACAGAGAAAAAAAGATGGAAAAATCTGGATTCCAAAGTAGAGAAAAATATGTAGCATTTGCCATCTGTGGTCCTTGACAACAAGCAGGCTATCAACAGAACCATACAGTAAAAACATAATGGCTTTTACAAGCTTAAACCATCTGTAAAAACAGAATAAAAAAGTATAAAGCCAACTATATAACCATTCTAGTATATTCACATAATTTTAAATAGCCAGCATAAATCCAACAAAGCAGAGCAATTCAGATTTAGCAAAAATCAATACCCAAGACAAGGTGGTAGTTTATCTTAAGTGTCCATCTCTCATGAACCAGCATTCAGTCACAAATCTTTATATTGCTTTTCATTTCACTCTAATATTTATTCTGGATATCCTTAAATCTTCTTTATGCTGAATATAATCAACTTTTAACATCTTTAAGGTAACCATAAGCGGATAAGTATCTAGGCACTGGCAAAGGGAGACTTTTCATTGTCAGTGGTGAAACAATCAAAAATAACTCCATTACACAAAGGCACACTGTGTGGCAAAGTGACTAAAACTCAGGACAGTTTTCTGGAGAGGCCACTGGTATCATTTAAGCAACATTTAAGCAACCTGAAAGGCAGAGGACACAGCACGTCTTGCTGTTCATGGCTGCTCCTCTGGTAAAAACTCTGATCAAAAAGTGCCGGGTGCATAGGTTTCTACAAAATGTAGCTCCCTTTCTGTGCAGTTTGTTATAATGAAGCTGAGTTTTGCTTCTGCTTTCCTTTCAAGCATGTGCAATTTCACAACCATGAAGGCTTTTTTTTTTTTTTTTTTTTTTTTTGAGGGCTGCTGTTTCAGAGATACTGACCAATAGTCCTCAAAAAGCAAATAAATAAATAAATAAATAAATAAATAAATAAATAAATAAATAATAAACCCCCCAAAAGTCTTCATTATCCATCTTTCTCATCTTTGTATCCCTGGCATCAGGTAATTAGTTAGTGAAGCCAAATAATCTCCACAATAGTATATATATTTCCCATAAAATAAGTATAAAAATACATGGTTAGTTTACATGGAATTCATGATACAAGAGCAAAATAGCTTTCTAATAAGAGCATTGGATGATAATTTTTCAGATTTGACCATTTGGCCCTTTTTTGCCTCCTCTATCACAGGAATTATCTTTGCCATGACACTCAACATTTTTCGTCAGCTGACAGTGGTTTTACTTTTTTCAATTCCTTATGAAAATGTAATTAACAGATAAAATAAGCAATAAAGTTGAAGGTATTGTTTTGCCTGCATAAAATTTAAATCTAGCAAAATTGGTATGCAGTAGAGACAAGAATTTATGTAGAGACAGTACATTTAATGTAAACAATCCCTTTCTTCACCTCTGGCATTTAAGAATCTTTCTTTATCTACATTTGTGATTCTGACATTTCAGAATAATTACTATCTCACTCTCCTCATACAGATGACTTAGTTCACTGCTTTATTAAAAGTTTTCACAATCTTCTTTTAGCTATTCTTGTTGTGAGTCCTTCACCCTTCTTCTCTCCTCCCAGTAGCTTCAGCTGCTCAGTCCCTCAGGAACACTGAAGAAAGAATTACCTTGAATTGCCATCAGAGAATGTTAATGCTTAGCTGCCTAAAGCAACTGATCTGCTGCGGCAAATAAAGGATCTACCCAATTACACTAAGCATAACACTTGAAACCCAGACCCATCCCACTCCTCTAGCCCTAAACACCCCAACTCCCTCCTTAATTTCATTATGTAACTGTCACTTATATGGAATATATATTTCGTGAGGTAAATTATTTCCATTCCAATTTACTGCTAACCTCTATTTTTGAATATTTTCACCTTATAGCAGATTGTTAGAGGATAACATGTTCTCCTCTGGATTGTTACAAGACCAGTAAGGTTGCATATTAACAAGATTAAAAATCAGACATCTGTTCTTTTTTTGGTAAATTGCTGAGTATGCTTTTTTATACCATGGAGATGCTATCCAACCATTCAAGATCCAATAAAATTTGATGCCAGTTTTACAAACCATTCTTTTGCTTTATCTGCATGTAGGTGATTAGATAGCTTCACCAGGTCATGCACGCTGGCAATTACAGTCAAATCTGATTAATTTGCAAGAGTTCACAATGACACAGATAAGATTTTAGGAAGAGAGAGAAAAAAACAGTTTCAGGACACTTGTTAATTAGTAATCAGGTAAATAATTTTAAGTTACTGAACATTTTAATTGGCCACAAGTATTATTAAGGTTTAGTCATTGTATCTTCCTCTGAATTGCCTTGGGATTTGAGTCAGTCATTTCAATGCATTACACTTTTGTTTTTCCACATGTAAGATCCGAAAAACTAAAAAAATATATCTCAGAAGAACGTTCTGAAGCTTAATTAAAATTTCTAAAGGATTCTTGCACCAAAAGGTCCAAAGAAATCTGACAAATATTTGTCTGTCTTGCTTCAAATACAGATTCTCATTCCTCTTTTATTTATTAGCACTTTTCCTGCACATGAATTGTGTAACAATATGAGTATCTCTCTATGTGTTTGTATATACAAGTATTCTGTCCTGAAAATAACATCATAATTGTATTTCCTAATCTGAATCATCAGAAATGTGTTTGCTTTTTGCAGTTTGTATATTTTACAGGAGATTCCATCTTTGAAGAAGATTTTGGAAGTACTGTAGGAAAGTTCTACATGACAGATTACAGCTATGTAAAACAAACAAAATAATTCACAAAATATTACAGAATCACCGAGGTTGGAAAAGACCTTCAAGATCATCCAGTCAAACCATCCACGTATCACCAACAGTT
This sequence comes from Lagopus leucura, assembly GCF_019238085.1. Lineage (NCBI taxonomy): Eukaryota > Metazoa > Chordata > Aves > Galliformes > Phasianidae > Lagopus > Lagopus leucura. The sequence goes on along the minus strand of NW_024962265.1, from coordinate 20,316,906 downwards.
CCACTCAACACAAAATCCAAACGTTCCTTGAACACCTCCAGGGTCGGTGACTCCACCACCTCCCTGGGCAGCCCATTCCAGTGGCCTTATTGGAACTCATCCCATTGGCTTCAGCCCAGCTCTCCAGCCTGTGAGATCCCTCTGTAGAGCCTTGCTTCCCACCGGCAGATTGACACTTCCAGCCAACTTGATGTTATCCGCAAACTTACTGAGGGTGCATATTCCATGAGAAAGCCAGAACAAGTTCACTCTAAGATTAACTTTGAAAGCATAAGATAGACAAACTTAGATAAACAGGTTATACAGTGTTAGAATGCAGATGCGCTTAGGGAAAATCCAAATCTCTGGTGTTTGTCCTTCTGTGTTTACTGTCTTTCTTTCAGCAACAATACTGCCTTGAAGTTAGACTTGATGGATCAAATGTGTACAGAGAAACAAAGATATCACGTGAGGTCTTTCCTACTGTTTGTAAGAACATGCCAAGCTGAAGCAGCAGGTTGTTCAGGAGAGTAGTGAGAAGAGATTCATTTATGGCAGAGATTGCCTGAACTCCTGTTGAGATCCAGAGCCATCATGAACAAACACTGGTGCCAGCTGTGCTTTCAATTCTTATTAAGACCTGTCAGCTAAGGATGAATATTTAGTCACAGTGAGAATCCAAATGCTGAAAGTCCATCAAGAATCAGGGCAGTGCTCTGCAAGCTCCCTTTACTTGCAGTCCTTTTTTGATCTCATTACTGATGGAGCTATGTGGAAACAAAGCCTCCAATATAAGAAATGCTTCAGTTTCATGAGTGCTCATCCCTAGTCTTTCATGATCAGTGATATAGACTTTTAAGTGCAAAGTGCCCGTAATATCAGTTGAAGCATTGTTCTAAAGGCGATTTTTTTCTAGTAGCCTGTTCTGTGCCCCCTAAATTTGTTATTAATTTGCTAATGAAAGTATTAATTCAAAAGCTTCATCCACATATTCAGCATTTTATTTTGTTTGTACACTGTATATAAAATGTCCATTTTTTATCTTTGTCACTCCATCTATTTCCATCTCTTCTTTCTCATATGCATAAATGCTCTTTGAGTAAATACGATTTTATTATCTCCAGGCACTAAGTTTCACATATTGCTTGATAAAAAAAAAAAAAAAAAAAAAAAAACATGCAATCATTGTCTGCTGGAACTGTGCTTTCATCAGAAGAAAGGAAATGATTAGTGATGAGAAATTTGAGAATTAATGAGCAAAATAGAAGAACACAGGCATGGCTACCATTGTTACTAACCTTAGTTTTCCGAAGTCTACTTTTTATAGTGGCTGATAGATATAAAAAGGGATCATACCAGACTGTTTTCCTTGAGCCAGAAAATTTTTAAATCTTATGATCTGATTTTAGGCGCATAAGCAAATAGAGCATCCTCCAGTTGTACCACAAGCAGGGCAGTTAGTGAAAGAAAAGACAGTGTATTAGTCCTCTCACCTCCTACCATTTCTTTGCTTTTTGAAGGAAAACTAATTTTAATTTGCTATCCTCAAAGAAATAAATCAGTCTGTCTGTTTCGGGAGAAATACATGTAGTTAATGCATACAGTAAGTATATGTATGAAGCTTTTCACATGTTCCCCTTATCTCCTACAGTGCAGAGTTCTCTCAGACTTGTATGCTAGCTCCTACCACGTTTTGTCTGTCCCGCACACTTTCCTGGTTTTCAGAGATTCCAGGGATGCCAAACGCTGACTGGCTGACCCTTGGTTCATCCACTGACCTGCAGTACAACTGGTATTTCATTTCTTTCTGTGGCCACAGTCTGTCAGGTTTTTTATGCAGACAGGAATTTATTGGACAGATAGCTTTACCTGGGTGTTTTGATACTTAAGCAATAACAAGTTAGGTTTAACTGCCCAGCAGTTAGAATTCAAAATGCTTGAATCATAGCTTGCTTTATAAAAAGGTGCACACACTTTCACTGAAGTATACTTGCTGATAGGCTATAAACGATAGATTTATTTGTCTGGCATATAGTCTTGCTCTGACCAATATTCAGGTCATGTGATTACTGTGTGAAGCCTGGTTAATTTTAAAGCTATGCTGGTCTGAAAACGATCTTCTATACTAAGTTGTGTATATAACTTTCTACAAGCATACGTTTTGAACTTCAGACATCTGTTTCTTTTAACTCACCACTGTCTGCCTTCTCCAGCATTATTTATCTTCACTAAGCGCAGTATAGGGCCAGATTATTACTTGTTACTCATACCTTTTAAAGCATCTACACCTAGGCCTACACTGAACATCAAATCTACATGCAAAGTTTTCAGCTTAGACAAAACCATCCATTTGGGCTTACAAAGCAAATGGTGCTGTCATGGTTAATCAGTTGAGACACTTGCTCCGTCATTCTTGATATTGCAGCAACGGCAGAATGAATTGGAGACAGCAATTGTTCGTAGTTTTGGAGCGTAAGAATTAATTCATAAACTAAGGGCGTTCTCTGTTGTTCCTGGTATCTGTCACACGCTGATGTTAGTGTAGCGGCATATTTGTCCGGCGCTGTTGTCACGATTTTCTGCCATATCTCAGGCGTTGTCCTCACTCTTTCAGGGTCGCGGTTTTGTTGTGGGTGGTTAGGAACAAAGTCAGGGTCATACAACATTTCCACCACGCCTATTTCCCTCAAATACTGGATACCCTTTTCAACTGTATCCCATTTTTTCATTGCAATCTTCAAGCTATTTTTGAAGGGATACTTTTCCTTCACAGCTGTTAACACTCGTTCCCAGAGGGAGGCAGCCTCATCCGAACATCGACTAATTCCTCTGTCAATAGCTGGATCTCTGGCAATGGCACCTAGTTGGCGAGCTTCATTACCATCCAGAGACAAGCTATGGGCCCCACTGTCCCAACAGCGAACCAACCAGGAAACAATACTTTCATTCAGGCGCCGTGTGAACTCCTTTCTTGAACCTTGGATTTCAGTCATCTTTAGAGGCCGGCGAGTAGTAATAGAGACTTCCTCTTCATCACTCTCTTCTGCATGTCTCTTAGTTTTCGCTTTTGCCTTTCGCGATGGTGGTGGTTCTGAGGAGGGCCCCTCGCCTGGATCTTCCTCCTCCTCCTCCTCTTCTTCTCTTTTTCGTTCAAGACGCGAAGACACTCGTTTCCATTTCTTGCCCTCCACAGGAGCAACTGGTATTGTTACTGGTGTCTCTTGTGATTGATTAGATTTGACTTGGGGATTTCCCCTTTGGCTTGAACCTCAGCTCGGAAACTCTCTCTCTCCCGAATGGTATTATATAGGGCACGGTAAGCACAAGCCAAACCCCAAATAAGTTGTACCTCCTTAGATTTATGTAAGCCGCATAGTCCCTGACTCAAATACTGGCTTAGTTTCTCAGGATCCCACAGGTGTTCAAGAGTAAAATCCCATGACACTGCGGGTCCCCATGCTTCTAAAACCTTTCCTAAACCTCTCCATATTCCCTGCCAGTCATCATTCTCTAGTTTTGGAGTAGACTCCTTATTACGAATGCGTTGGAGTACATTCAGGAAAATTAACGACATGCACACCAACATGAGTATTGATGACACACTCACCAACATGAGTATTAATTCAAGATTCGAAAAACGTTTGATAAACCGAGAAGAAAACCTGGAGACTGGTCTGAACATTGTGTTGTTTGTAAAATTAGCTATTCCATTTGGGATGTAGCTGTTTGTGAAATTAGCTACTCCATATGGGATGTAGTTGTTTGTGAAATTAGCCATTCCTTCTGGGATGTAGTTGTTTGTGAAATTAGCCATTCCTTCTGGGATGTAGATGTCAAAGTTCAAATCATACCACATTGCAAATAGGTAAAACATAGGTGTCTCCATCAGTGTCATTAGGTACCTATATATGGTTGCAATTCCACAACACATAATTATGAGCTGGATTATTGGCCAGTAGGTTGTGACTAACACCATTGCTTTTAATCCTTTACCCAGCACCCCCACGATAACGAGTGGGTTCATCGCTGGTGCTTGCTAAAAAAGGGTTAATGAATTGAAGCTAACAAGAGGAGAGAAAAAAAGAAAAAAGGCACTACCCAGACTAAGTAGTGCTCGAAGTTTACAAATATCCCAGAACACTGGCAGTACGCCTAATCTTTCAAGGTCAGGTTTTCCAGCACAGAAACCTGAACTACTGATAATGCGCCCTAACGAAGCTCTCTAAGAGCAGAGAGAAAAAGAGATTCGTTCAAAAAGCTAAAAAGCAGTCGCCCCACGTTGGGCGCCAAAAATCTGTCACGGATTTGACCGGATCAATCTATGTCCGTGACAGGGGCGACAGGCCTCTGCCCTCCCCCCCCCACCCCAGTCCCACAGAATGGGAAGGAAGGAAGGGAGGAAAAGAACAGCGGCAACAATCTATGGAGGAAAACTTATTTTACTATAATATCGGAATACAAGATAACACAATAAATACAATTTAATTGCAATTGAGATTAATAAATCAGACAAGATGAGAGAGAGAGAGTTCCCGGGACCGATTCAAACCTGAAAAGCTTGGAACGGCCAGGAAAGCACCCTCCAGCACCCACTGCCAGGCAGCAAGAGAGCGCCCCCCCCACCCGGAAGGACCAGATCCCGTGACTTCTGTAATGTACAGGGATAGGTAGCTGGGATTGGGGCAGTGACACTTTAATGCCCCGTACACTACATGATGTTTTGATGTGGAATACTGAAACCCAAAAACAAAAAAACAAAAACAAAAAACATAGAACCATGACAGGTGCAAAATTCATACCGAAAGAACTGAGTACGTACTCAAGTGAAACCAAGTGTATTAATATATGAAGTAAGATTTTTAAGTGCTTTAATGAATTTAAGCGCTTAGTAACCTCCTCAGTTTAGAATTGTAATAATTCTTCTTAATTGACAAGAAGTAAGATATAAAATTGATATGGGACAGAAACACCGAAGATACTGATTTTGAATCTATGCATTTTATATTTCCAGCATGATATTCTGTGCCTATAGTTTTAGGACATTTGATAAGGGAAACACATTTCCAAATCCATTTGCCCTGTGAAAAGAGTTGCCTCACAGATGGGCTTCATACTACCTCCAGAAACACCTGTATGCATCTTGCATTGTACACTGACAATGTTCCAAGTCAACAAATGCCAAGAAGTTGCTGGCTGCACTCCGGAAATTGGTCTTTAGCTGAACCTTGAGACATGCTACATAATGCATTATCTGTTAGATCAGAGATTGATTCGGAGAGTAATCTTGAGATGTTCCTCAGAAAAGTACAGATCTATCTTTTAACGCTGATTTGAGAATAGCACAACGTTTAAGGAAATCAGTGGAAATTGATCAGAAAAAAAAAAAAAAAAGGATTTACTTTTAAATTTAGTTACTTAGGACTTAAAAATCTATTGGATTCTTTTGAAAATCTGGGACTACATTCCTTCAAAATCAACAAGGAACTACATGACAGAGGTGGGAATGGAGCATCCTATATCCTTCTAATTGTATAATGTCTAACCTCTAATGGCAGCTCTTCCATTTTAAGGGTTGCTATTAGAAACATTGGTCAAAGATTCCAGCATTTGCAGTTGAGAAGCTAAAGAGTTTCTTTAGATTATTTTATTTATTGGTCATACTCAGCCTACTTTTTCAGTGAATTACTAATTTCAATGAATTCCCAGAAGAGATAATTTGGTTTGAGAGCATTTATTCTTGAATAGATTTAGGTTACTATTTAGCTCAGAAATATTTACAGAATCCACTATATGGAATGACGACATGCTGTTATTCTTTGTGCTCATTTAAGCCATATCTCAGAAATGTAATCTGTTCTTTAAAAATTGGCAGATATTAAGTGAAAATAACCAGCAGTCCTCCCAGACCTTGTCATATGAGCAAGAGGGTTTTACTGAAACAGCCTTCATGGTTGGAACATTTTTTGAATATAATTCTATAGGGGTTCAATAACTCATGTGTAAATACTCCAGAATTATGATAAGAACAGCAGATTTTAAGATACTCTGTTACATAGTAGTCTTCACTAAAAAATTTCCTGAAGTGTTTGAGCCAAAGCCCAGTAACTTAAAGCTAGGAAAGAGTATATTGATCTGAAAAAGTGATACAGCACTTGCTCATTCAAGAAAACGTAACTGTAGTCTAAATGAACTATCCAGAATTATCCTTGGTAAGCTTGTCACTGAATAGCTGCTTTGCCGGGAAGTTTATGCAGTCTCAGCTGCTTAAAATTTCAGTCAGCTATCAGTTGCTCAACAAATGCCAAGACCATACATCCCATCCCTCCTGACAATTCGCTGTCCAAATACACAAGAACTTTGCATCCAGAATTAGTTTAGGAGTTTGGTTAAGTTTTGTTCCTCCTGTCACAAATGATAAATACTAAACATCTTTGTTACAGTAAGTTTTGCTGGCAAAGGAAACAAATCTTTGAGAGAAAAGGAAGCTGGTAAGTGGAAAAAAATGCTCCAGAAATGGATTTTTTGACATGCCATCATTGATTTCTTTGTTTAAGAAAGCAGTGAGCAACAGTGGAGGAGTTTTTCAATAGCTGGTATTGTAGCAGATATTGAACAAAGAAAAAAATCATTTTCAGTTACACAGTTCTCTATCAAACATGAAGCAAGAAAGCTCAGTCATAGGAAATCATCCATTTTATCTTACTTTGTTCAGAAGAAATGCAGTATGCATGTTCAAACCAATATATATGTTGGGCAAATTATATGCATGTCTAAAAGGTTACCATCTATATATACTGAGCTAAAAAAGCTAAAGTCTTTTACAGATAACCAAACTGAAATTTCAAAGTCAATGTCAGAAAACATCTGCTCCAGCTAAAAGATTCAGGATGGTAAACAACTGACTTCAGAGAACTGTTAAGATAGATTGTATTATTCCAACCCTCCAGAACTTTTATTCTGTTGTGATGCATTTTGAGTCATTTCAAGTCATGTATTGTTGCTTTATTACTAGTGCCTTCAATCACATATGACTAAAGTTCACAGTTCAATGAACTAATCGTCATGCAATCTCAGCACTATTCAGGCTTCATTCACAGAGGAAAAAAAAAAAAAGGCAGAAGACGACCAAAAGTTGCTTAAAAAAGCTCAAGATGCTTTTGAAAGACAGAATAATAGCTGACAGGTCAGAGAAAAACAGATAATCCTGTAAAAATCTTGGCATCTCTGAATCAGACTGGTATAAATCAATCACTTTTTGCTATTAGCAGGTTTCAGATATACTTAAGTTTCCCATTATCAACACTGCTGCTATAAGATTTATTCTTGGATTAAGATACACCAAAACTGCATAGAGCTCAGATCTTCCCTTTATCAAATCAATAAAGATAAGATGAAAAGTTTCCTATTCAGAAAGAGAAAACAAAATAAAAGACTATTTTGCTATCAGAAACTCACTGCTGGCCAAACCAATAGGAATAGCCGAGAATTACCTTGAGTGTTGTAAAAAAAACTTAGCATAAAAATCTTCCTCTGAGGATCTCTATTTTATCAATGGACAATCTTACTTGATAAAATTGTGTGCTTGCATTAATAGCTAAAGTTTTGCTTGATTGTCCTTTGTGTTCCTCTTCAAGGTGCTAATTGTTGGAGTCAACACAGCATTTTCAAACCATGCAAATGTTGGAATGAGCAAAAGAAGCATTTCTTATTTCAGACTGACTCTGTGTCCTGGAGACACTCTCTTAGAAATCTGCAATTTGCTATTATGATGTCACTACAGCATTGGATTTCTCTTTTTTTTTTAACATTTTAGTTTTCTCTAATGTCCTGTATTTAATAGTTTTTTAAGTGCTGCTATCCTCAGAGGAATCAAAAATAGTGAGAAAGGTGCTTCACAAAGCTTCTCTTAGAGCTCAGCTAACTCTTATTAGTCATGACATAAGTGACAATTTAAAAATCTATAAAAGCAATATTCACTGTAACAAAGCGCTTTAAAGTAACCCCACAACACAATATACATGTTGCATTTTCTATGAGTAAATCCATGTCCTTACAAAAGTATTCTTCTGATGGCACTAGTAGACAAGGGAAGGTAACTGATGTTGTCTCCCTGGACCTGGATAAGGTCCTTAACATGATCCAGCACCATGTCCTTGTCTCTAAATTGAAGAGATACGGATTTGAGGGCTGCACTACTAAACAGAAAAGGAATTGGTTGGATTGTTATAGCCAGAAGGTTGTTGTCAGTTAGCTCTATGTCCAAGTGGAGGCTGGTCAGAAGTGATGTCCCCCAGGGTCCATCTTGAGACTAGTGCTATTCAACATCCTCATCAATGTCATAGGCAGTGTGATTGAGTGTGACCTCAGCAAGTTTCCTAATGAAACCAAGCTGAGTGGTGCAGCTGACACAGAAGGGAGTGACACCAACCAGATGGACCTGGATCACACTTGGAAAGTGGATATATAATATATATAATATGTAATGAGGTTCAACAAGACCAAGTACAAAGTGTTGCATTTGGGTTGTGGCAATCAGTTATGTGTACAGGCTGGGAGAAATGCTCCTTGAGAGGAGTCCTGCAGAGAAGGAGTTGGCATCTTGGTAGATGAAAAGCTGGGCAGGAGCTGGAAGTGTGTTGTTGCATGCTGGAAAGTGAACAGTATCCTGGGCTGCACCAAAAGAAGGGTGGCCAGCAGGGTAAAAGAGGTGATTGTAGCCCTCTCCTCTGCCTTTGTGAGGCCCCAGAGAAGGGAGTGAAGTAGAGCAAAGGTCTGGAGCACCTCTTTTACAAAGAAACGTTGAGGGGGTTGGGCTTATTTAGCTTAAAGAAGGCGCTGTGGAGGCTTAATTGCAACATTTCAATACTTGAGGGAGTTTATAAGCAAGACAGAGACCAACATTTCACATAGTTCAATAGTAATAGGACAAGGGGAATGACTTTAAACTAAAACAGAGGAGATTTAGATTAGATGTTAGGAAGACATTTTTTACTCAGATGGTGCTGAGGCGCTGGCAGGGACTGCCCGGAGATGTTGTGGATGCCCCATTCTTGGATCCAATCAAGGCAGGTTAGGTGAAGCCTCAGGCAGCCTGATCTAGAGGGTGTCAACCTGCCCATGGCAGGGGCCTGGAACTAAATGATCTTTGAAGTCTCTTCCAACCCAAGCCATTGTATAATTCTTTGAATCTATGATTCGATGTAATTTTAAGAACATTTTTAAAAAATGAAATGAAAGTACAAATTATCATGTTAGAAGAAATACATGAGGAAACTAGTACTCAAAATACAAAATGTAAAGTAGAAAATATATACAAAAAACGGACAATGGCCCTTTTCAAAATTTTCTGGCTCTTGATTTTGTGAGTGTGCTCTGCTGGTATAGTAAGATGTACCAGATATTCTTAATATCTCTCTTCCATGAACTTTCAATTGTGGATAATAGATCAACTGTGATGACAGTTCTCTTTCTTTTTAGGAATAGGTATATATTCTGTCTGGCAACAGATTTTGAACTTTAACTGTTTAAGAATATGAGTAAACTTTTCCTAGATTGAATGTCAGCCCCTTTCTTTTTATATTGGAACAAGAGTTAATATCCTTTGTACTGCTTGACTCAGCCATGAGTCACATCTATTGATTAAATAAGAGTAACAGATTGAAAAACTACATTGCAGAGAACCTTTTATCTAGTATAGATAACCAGTAATCTGGATTTTTGATTGTGTGGTAACTCAGTGAGAGGAAGAATAGGACTGGCCTGATGCCACAGTGATCACTGTATTAAAAAAAATATGAGACACCTCCCCTCCTTCTAGGTATAGGTTGAGTAATCATATCTTACAAGCAAGTGAGCTGTGAGATTACCATCTGTGAATCCCAAAGACCACTGGACTGTTTGATGCTGTCATGTAAGCAAATTCTGCCTACACCAGGAAAGAAGATAGAAGTCTGTTCAGCGTTAGAAGTCTAAAAAAATATTACTATTCTCCCAAATTTGGTTGTGGTTAGGTCTTTCAGTGACATGTAAGTATTATATTGGCTGTTGTATTTAGGCATTTGACCCACTTTGGCTCTATGCGCTTCTCTCATTTTTGGTTTTATAGATGGCACAAGCTGCAGTCTGCAACAAAATGAGCACCAAGGACTCTTCCTCTAAAGAGCCAGATGGTTGCTGTGAGATCATGGGCATGCACTCTGTTAGTGAGGCTGTGCAGACCAGAAGAAATCACCGAGAGCAGAGAATCCCTGAAGGCTATTATCTCAAGAAGCCCAGAGGGGCTACAGTTAGCAACCACACCACAGCAGCAGCAAGCACATACTGGAGAGCACGGCTCATATGCTTCACAGGAATTGTGATAGATTCCTTGCCCTTGGACTTCTGCTGGGCTGTTTTGTACTTCCATGAAGACTGTAATAATGAATTTTATTCTTTTTATTTACATCGGTTACAAAGGCACACAGCCACCTTCACACAAAGCAGGCAAACATGTACAGGCACACACCCACATTTCACATTTTGTAGTTTCAGCAGAAATAGTTTTGTACTAAACTAATCCCAATTTCTTTCTTTTCAGTGAAGATAATAGTTTGAATAGAAGATAAACGTGGGTAAGGCAGAGCTCTTTCTCTCCTCTTCTTGTTTAGCTACCCCCTCATTTTCTTTGTAGTCCACAACACCAGAGGAGTTACCGTGCAGAGCAGCTGCATAGGATGGTGCTCAGAGGAACACCCACTAGAACTCTGTTTTTAATTTTTCTAAGCTTCTTGACTTAATGCTTCCTTGCATTGTATTTGTTCTAATCCTCTTGAACTAACTAGCATGGAGAACACCACATAGCTGAGCGAAATGCAATAATATTCTTAATTATATGATTAAATGAAACACCCATAATTTTTGATGGATGACTAGAGACTGTGCTACAACATACAACAGATTTCTGTATGAAATTAAAATTAAGCCTAAGTGTACTTCATTTTATAGAAGGTTGGCTAAAAAGAAACTACCTCCTCTGAGGAAAGAATCAAAGCTTGATTTTATTTGTTACTTAGAAAAATTTAGAATTCAGATTTCTTAGTGATGCTGTGTTCAGGGAGTACAGAGACACTGCTGTTGGAGATCTGTATATGCCTTTTTACTGGAGGCTTTCAAGTCCTCTGTCAGAAATTCACAAGCATTCTTGCCTTTTAACACACAAACTCCAAACCATCCACTTTCTTGTCTTTATGTTAACTCATAATAAACAGGCGTTCATGGGAGAGGTTAATAATGGGAAAAAGGAGGGAGAAATGAATTCATCAGACCAGAAGGAAAGGGGAAGAAGCTATAAAAAAAAGATGCAGGATAAGATATATAACAATGCACTAAATAAATATTTTTGCTTATGTAAATCAGGTTCTCCCTGATCTGTGTTTGACACAGATAAAACACTATTACAGACATGTCTCAGACCACACAAAACTACCAGATTCCTGGTAGAAAAATAGATATGTAAGTTTCATTTGAAAAACAGCAAAAAATCCTTTCTAAAGCTCTTTTTTACTTACCCTCCTCACTTTACTGGTGTGACTTGGGTTCATTATCCTTTGATTATTATCCAGATAAAATCTGAGTGCATACTTCCTGAATCAGAAAGGCTCTGAGAAAATAGCTTCCAAAGTAAAAATAGGTATGTCTGTACTAGGTATTATGTGCAGACAGGAAGTCCCTGTGCCTATACTTTAATCTGGGACAATGCAAATCAGCTCTGCTCTAAAATGCATGTGATCATATATGACGGTGCTTCAAAATTAAAGCCTTCTGTCTTATTATGCTTTCCACGACATCAGAGGCAGATGTTGGTGGTATGGCAGTAGAAGTTGAACCTTCCCACCAATATTCCTTTACATTTCGTTGCCATGCAACGTATTTCATGGAGGAAGGGGATGTACTGGTGAAGAACAGAGAAGAGTCAGGGAACACTGTCATTTTAGGAAGGAATGGAGGAAAACCTCAGATTTTTCCCAGAGGTTTTTGGAAGGCAATTTGGCTGAAAGCCCAGCTAAAGTGCCTCAATACCGATGCATTCAGCATGAGAAATAAGCAGGAGGAATTGGAAACTGGTGCAATAGGACAGCTACAATCTCACTGCTGTCACAGAAATGTGTTAGGAAGACTCACGACTGGAACACCATGATTAAGGTATATGAGCTTTTTGAAAGTCACAGGCGAAGCAAGGAGAGGTAGAGGAGTTGTTCTCTATGTTGTGAAGTGGATGGACTGCAAAGAGCTGCCTGTGAGAAACAGTCATAAACAGGTTGCCAACCTGTGGGTTAAAGTTAGGTGTGGGAGCAAGAAAAGACAGCTGGTAGTTGGAATCTAACTACAGGCTGTCTGATCAAGGGGAACCTGTTGATGAGGCCCTCTTGCTTCAGCTCAAAGAGGCATCATGCTCTCAGGCTCTCATTCTAGCGGAGGATTTCAACCACCCGGATATCTTCTGGGTAAACAATACGGCAAGCAGTCCAGGAGACTCCTGAAGTCCATTTATGATAAATTTCTGGTTCAGGTATTGGACAGATTGACCAGAGGTGTAGCGCTGTTGGATTTGGTTAAAGAGGTTAAGAGGCAGCCTTGACTGCAGTGACCATGTCCTTGTTGAGTTCTTGAGGAATGTGGGCCTGGCAAAGAGTGGAGTCAGGACACTGAACTTCAGGAGAGCGAGCTTCAGGCTGTTGAAGGAACTGTTGAAAGAATTCACCTGGCAAACTTTCCTTAGGGCATCCATTCTACTTTTAAAAATTTGAGAAGTACCTATTTATTTTACTAAGGTAATAGATAAAAGGCAAAACAGTCCTTTTTTTCTTTATAGCTATAGTTTGTGAAAATCCATTATCTAATACACCTAATGCATGTGGCTTTCTGTTTCAGTCACTTGGCTACCATGGTGACAGGTACTATAAAAACTTCAGCTAGTTCACTGGAGACTTTTTGTGCTACTAAATGCCTGTTTTTCTGCATAGTTTTAAGTAACTTTTTTTTCTGTTTTGTCTTTCTTACTGTCAAAAATAGTATTTTGTCTCAAATAAAAAGCAAGAAAATTGTGAATACTTGACTAATTGTGTTCTGCTACTAACTAATTGAACTCTGTTTCACTTCTAAACACTTTGCCACATTTAGAAGGCTTAGCTGCTGACTGACCTTAGATATTGTCTGTACAATTCTCAACTCAGGGACAATAAGTGAAATCCTGCCAATTCAGTCAGGACTTTGCAGGTGATATTGGAGGGTAATAAGAGTTGCTTCATTTTTTTTCACTTATTTTGTATGATAACAAATGTTTTACGGCATGGATAGAATCTCCAGCTATTAATAATAGTTAGACTAGTACACCAACAATTAAAATTTTAGGTTGTTTGCAAGGAGACAGATAAATATAGTTCTAAGGAATAAACACCAGCAGTGGGATTCATATCAAGACTTAAATCATATGGTTGTTCAGTTCTCTACAAAAAAACATGCCTGAGGTAAGATTCAATTGCAAAGACAGGGACCTAATGCCATTCTAGGCAGGTGCCTAATAACCATGACACAGGGCTTATGTAAGATGGAGACTTGTAATGGAAACAATTATTTCTTTTACCCTTTGACAAAAGTCATTTTGTGTATATGAGTTATGCTTTGCTGTGATAGATCATCCAGGTACCACTTTTATTTTCTTTCTTTCTTACATTTCCCCAAGTAACATAGTTTTGAACGGAAAGTATGATCTCTCAAAAGCATTGTATGCTACAATACAAATAGTTAAAAGTGAGAAAATGGAAAGTAAGGGTATTAATATTGTGTCAAAAAGAAGTGTTGTGGACTCAAAATTTCTTAGGGAAGAAACAGGAGCATAAATATAAATATTTTTTCTTGAATTCCTCTGTGACAATAATACCTATCAAATGCTGTTTATATTGTTATCTAGAGGCAGAAATCCTATACAAAATTAGAATAAGAACAATCAAGATGGAAAATGAAGTAGGAAAAAAAAAAAAACAACAGCTTTGCAAACTGCAAGAATCCACCTTCTTAGAATAGTGCAGGCCTGGCTGGTGAGGTCAGGAGCAAGAAGATAATCATCTGGGTAAAGTATAATGCCTTGTTATTCTGCTTTTATATCTGTCAATAAAGTGAAATCGTTTTGTCTATTACTTGTTATTACAAGCAATTGTGATTCTTGGAATAACAATTCTGAAACAAAAGATAGAATTCTGACAATTCTAGAACATGCAAATGACATCAAATGGCAAGGGCTTGAAGTTTCTAGCAGCTCATCAACTAGATTTTTTTCAATGATCCATATCTATAATGGGAGTTCACACATCTTGTTCATGTGCAAAAGTACATAGTTAACTGTCTTAATCTCAAAGCCTACTTTCCAGAAAGGGACTCCAGAGAAGCAAAGATAAAAATGTTCAGTTAAAGATATAGCAAAAAACATGGTCTGAATTTACTTATTTGTCCTTCTACGGGCATTAGTTTTAATTTGGGGCATATTAGGCCATCTGAGCCAACAACACTGGGCTGGAATGTTATAACACAGGGCTTTTGATGAATGCATTTCCTCTTGAATCTGAAACAAGAGACCAAATGTGATACTCTCAGGCATTTCAGATGTCACTAGACACGTATATAAATGACTGAATCATATTCCTAGACGCAAGACAAAGAAAAATACAGTGGTGACAGTAAAACAGTTAATAGGGAGACTGAAACTAAGGAGAGATTTTTTTTTTTTTACAAAGGAGAAAACACATTTTTAAAATTAATTAAGAAAATAGAGAGGTCTGTCCATACAAATAACTCAAAATTCATCACTGGGCACCGCTCATACAACCCAGCCACTACTTTGAGTTTGTTGAATGCAGCTGTGCACTCATCAGTTTTTATCATCTTAAAATCACTTAAAATCACTCCTACACAAATATTGATTGCAAATTTGTTCCAAAAGGGTTAGGATTAAAACTAAACAGGATGTTTATGTACATGCTATTCAAGTATAATGTTCCTCCACTAGAATAGAATGGGACATGCAGCCTGGTGCCACCACAAGAGTGAAGGGGCAAAGTCAAGGTCCAAATGGCAGATTGGTGCTGCTATGACACTTTGCTCTGATTTAAATCAATCTTAAGTCAGCATGCTGGAACTTTGATGTATAGAATTGGTTTTCAGATGCTACATAGGAAACCTAACTTTAGGAACAGTTTCCTGGTTCCAGGAGGACCTCCCTTCCCCTGGGACTCTGTCGTGGTGGTGCATGGCATCCAGAACCTGTCCCATGTCTCACACAGCAGTAAGGCAGCTGGGTGCAGCTGTGGCCCCAGGCACGTCCTTGGGGACAAGGCAGGGACAAGGCTAGGACAAGGCTGGGCCTGCCTGGATCAGTGTTGCCTGTAGCCAAGCAGGATCTGCTGTGGGGAGCTGGAGACTGGCTTTGCTGCAGCATCTCTGTGGCAAGGACCATTGGCCTCTGGGGGTTAACATGGACTCCCAGGCCCTGGGCAGGTGCAGGGAGCCTGGGGAGATGGGAAGATGGGGCAGGGACAGTCAGGCCATTAGTGCCCTCAGGGTGATGATAAGCAGAAAGCAAAGACTCTCAGCAGAATGCTAATGAGGTTTTTAATTTAAGTTGTCCAAATCCCACGTTTTGGTAAATTTAATGAAAAATAGTGAACCATGCTATTTAATTCTGCATATGAATTTAAACAGATTTCTGATTCCACATGTTCTAATGGGGTTAAGACCACAAACACTATATTTTTCAGGAGTTTGAACTTAGAACTAATAAATGTCAGTAAAAGTTATTTATTCTTTATTGACCAACTAAGGCATTTTCCAACATTTTTGATACTTTCTTTAACCAATGAATGGAAAGGATATTTTTCACTTTATTTTCTCCCTTTGTATTCTGCAATCTTTGACAAAGATGTCTAAAAGCAGCAAGAATTTCCTCTGGACTTCTGCAACATCACAGTAGTGCTGTGGATTTGTAATGATCTATTGCTACACACCTCCACATGACAGAAGATATCTATTTTCCCACTGGAAAAAGTTGTTGAGAAATGAGAATACCAAAGCAAAGTCCCAGTTTCTATTCACTTGAACTCTGACACAAAGCTATTTGCTGCTTTATGCAAGCAGATTTTATTAGTGATCATCAAATGCAGAAACTGAGATAAAATAGTATCAGCAGAATATCTGAAGTTCCCAATACAGCTGGGCTGGAAACAACTTTCTTATCCTGAAAGAAATTTTCAGAGTTGCAGAAGAAATTCTGAAGTCAAAACTTTTAGAAATGTGGTCCAAAGCACATCATAAGGGAAATCCTTCCCTAGTGTAGCTCATAGTTACTCTGAAAATACTGCTGGCTGTAGACTGGAATGTAGATTTCTAGCAATGAAGGATCCTTGCTATTTTGTTCATGGCTTTCTGCCCTTTATCTGAAAAAAAACTTTTTCAGTTAAATTTTAATGAAATCAGCATGTTCTCTCAATAAAACCTTTTGTTTGAATGTTCTGATGTTTTCTGATTTAAAAAACAAAGCAACAGAATAGTTATAATACCATGAAGTAAAAAAAATACCCATAATAACAATTTTTAGCTGCATACCTGTGAAATCGTCTGAGTATGTTTATGCCTAGCAGATTTGCCAAAGGTGTGTATCAGGAGACAGGAAGACAATCTTTCAATCAAACAACAAAGAGATTTTTAAATTTGCAGGAAAGTTGTTTATTTCCTCCTCTGGGTAAACATGGAAAACCTTTCAGAGTAAATTAAGATGCTGAGCATAAATATCAGAAATGCATCAAAGGATGCATCAAAGGAAGAAGGCCTAGGTTACAGCTGATAATAAAATCTCTAGGGACAAGGAATCCTCTGTTTACCTGTAGTTCTTGCCATCTATGCAAAAAGGTACCACTTTCATCACACAAATATAAATATCTTTCATCATATTAAAGACCTATGAGTCTGTATATTTAGGACCTCTTTTTAGGGCACAACTTAACTATCAAAGAGTATTTTTTACTTTTTTTAAGCTTATCACTTCTTATTAAGTATGTAAATAAATGGTTTCCTTCTAGTAAGGAAATTAGATCAACGCCTATGCCTAATTGGTATATCAGTATATGTTTATGTAATGGAATATATTATATGGCAGGATGAATACCTTGTCAGTGCATACCTGCACATCCAAAACTTATAGCCCTTATTATCTAATCTGATCAAGACAACTGAAAGAGTCAGTTTCTTTTTTCAAAATCTATTTTTGAAACTAGATATTTCCAAACATAACTCAGGTGCTGATTAAGAGTATATGTGATGTCATGAAGATAGAGGCTTTGCTGTCTTTTTCTTGATTCAGTTTATTATCATATTTTTAAAAAATCCTACTCCCTTTAAATTTTGTCATCAAGTGTTTGCTGTCTTGGCCAGGACTGTAACCACTTCCTGCTCGCGTATATTGTGGAGTCTGAAGTAGTATCACTAGATAAAGAAGAGACAATGGAATGCGCAGAATTATTTTAATTTTTCAAGGGGTCTTTTAAAGATTATCCACTGCTCTTCATTCCCACTACTAAAAAGCTTATATATGTTTCTTGTTATATCATTTACACATCTTCCTTTCTACCCTCATTTGCTTTCAATTTTTATAGATGTTGCCACAAAGTCACTTGTTGTGCCAGTATCCTTGACCAAACCCTACATCTCCTCAGACTGACTTATCCTTCCTTCCCTCTACATGAGCTGGAAGTTCACATTCTGCCTTTCAAGCTGACATTTGCCTCGTCTGTACTTCCAGTTTTTGCCCTTGCTATGTAATATATTCTCCACTGCAAATCATCCTCCCATCCCATGTGTACTCCTTAACAAAGTTCCTCAAATCTTCATGTACTTAATCCTTTCATACAGTTCCACATAGACCTAACTCATGGCTCTTTAAGAATTCTTCTCAGAAATCCATATTCCAGCACTTCTTACAGGATAGCAGGGAGAAAAAAAAGAAAGGAGCACAGGAGGATAAGTACCACTCATCATGTGATGTCATTTTTCTCAAATAGTTGCAATAGTCACTTGATATTTGTTTACCTATAAATTCCTGTAAATACTAATAAGAAAGTTATGGAACTAACATAATGGGTGCTTCATGTTGGGTTAGATTATGAGTTCAACTACTTACTCATACTTCTATTTGTTCAAATCATAAAGTCTTCTAGATAGATATTTCATGTTCTATAACATCCCCTAAAGACTGTTAAGTCCTTAGCATGCTGTGGTACTTGAGATGGATTGGCAGATGCTTCATTCATTTTCAAACCTGCAGCTGTGCTTAAGAGCTTCTGCTTGAGCTTGGGTTTGTTTTAGAATTTTGCCTTTTTACTGCAGAGAACAAGCAGAATAAATACATAGGTCAGACGTGTTAGATGAAGAAGACAAAAGGGATGTTCAAGGGATGTATTTTGTGAAATGGGTATTGATTTGGTAATAACCTGTTTTAATTGCATAGTAGAAGGAAAAGGAACACAATTATTGTTCAGTGGGCAAAGAAATGCTGCTTTGTGTTTGGAAACAATTCCTAACACAGGAAAAAATATAAAATTTTATGAACAGTTCTTCAAAGGATTTAAATGCAAATTAACCATGATAAATTCTACATGTGTTTCATGCCAGGTAACAAAACCTACTATTAGAAAAAAATAAAAGGCAATAGAAAGAGCTGTTTCAGCCTTCAGAAACTAGCTAATCAGGTATCACAGTAGTGGAGATTAATCAAAGATTCTTTAATTGCTTGTTAACTGGACTTTGTGTTGTGAAATGCATTGTATTACGCAGTCATAGTAAGCTGACTGAGAGAAAAAGACCACAGTGGTTTAACAGCATACAGATTTTTTTTTTAATGAGGCTGAAACAAGATGTAAAAACACATCTTTGGGCTGAGGTTTCAGTAGCAGGAAATTTACCTCACTTCTTTCTTTTCTTTTGTTATCCTGAAAGTTCACACCAGCGGGGTTGCCAGGTGGGTACAGAACAAGATAATTGGTCTAAAATAAGGTGATTCAATGCTTCTTAAAAGCTGCTCAGTAACCACAGACACCATGCTGTCAGCAAACATTAGCAGAGCTAAACTGTGAATTAGAGCTGGCTGACAATTTTGGCGTAAGTGCTAGAAAGCTAGGAAGGGTGTTTTCTGCAGCACATCTTCTGAATGTGATGCTTTGGCTTTTGATATTACTGGTCAACATTGTTTTTAGTGTATTTGGCAAAATCTGGATCACTGTCTTTTTTCCTTTCTTTGCTACATGACGTGGCTTGCTGTGAAACTGGAAAACCACAAAGCCAAATTCACAGGTGAAGTGTGGTGCAATAACTTGCAGAATCTTGCTGAATTTGGGCCTTGCTTGTAGGCATATCCACCAGCTGTGATTTCTTGTGATAACATTTATTTTCTGCATTTCTATTTAACTGGAAACAAAACGCTTACTTTATAATCAAAGTGAGCTACTGCTAATGCTCTATAATTATTGCAAAATTAACTTCTGCTATGACAGTTGATTAAAAAGCTACCCTGCAATGATTTATATATATATAGGAGTAGTAACATTGTGCTTTAATTGCTTAGTATAAGGAAAGCATCAAAAACACAGTTAGTCAATTGCATATAGTTTATGACTCTCATGATTGCCATCATTTTTACCATAGAAATGAACATGAAAGAGATGGAAAGGAACACATAAGCCACCTATCAGTGATATGTATATCTTCTTTGGAGAGAATCTAAGTGCCATGAAGTTTCTTTAAATATTTCTCACTGTAAAGTCATTTTAATGGTAATATCTACTTCACTGTCATTGTTACATCAATCAGTTTCCTAATTGCTCTTTTAAAAAATCATTTTGTACTAAAAGTGAATGTCAGTTTCCTCAGTTTCCTCAATTTTTTAATTCATCCATTATACTCTTGGAGCTCAGGCATGTACTAGAGCACATCTGTGATTAAAAGACAGAAAATCTTGCCTGTATTAACATTTCCCATTGGTTAGATAAGGGACTTGATTAAAGGACATGAATTTTACCGAGGAACTGGAAAATGAGTTCACTGCCAGAGTAATGATCTAAGAGCTTTAATCTCTCTAGGAGTATGCAAACAGAAACGTTATGCGTTTATATGAACTATGAGTGTAGTAAGACAAATGTCTGGAAGACATTCAAATAATATTGAAGAACAATTGTAAGCATGAAAGAGTCTTAAACAGAAGAAAAGATGCTGGCTAGATCTTCTAATAGCTTTGTGCTGGAGAAGCAGATGGGAAAGAGATCTGATTATTTGGGGCTATAAGTTCTTAAACTGAGAGTAAAAAAATCTACCTGTTACTTTTTTGTGTGGAGTTGTTAAATCAGACACTAACTTTCTAGAATCAGAAACTCTGAGTATAGACAGCTGGATCCAGCAATTACCTCTCTGTTCTCAGTATCTAAGGAAGGCATCTGAAATTAGTAGCACTTTCTATTTCCCAGGATGAGCATGGAAGTATCTTTAGCCTTTTACTGATCAAATGAAATAGGCACACAACCACTGTCACAGTCTGATGTGAGTCCATTGGGATTCAGACACAGTTTCCTGGCTATACTAAACCAGACTGATATTGAAAATTTTCAAAATTCTCATGCAGACCTGCAGGTCTTATTCTTCGCTCTCTGTTTCTTGAATTTTTTAATTTATTTTTTATTTTTCCATTTAATAATTGTACTGGCCACTCAATGAGCAGTCAGTTATCAGATATATGAAGGTTTCCTAGAAAGCTAATATTTATCACAAGATTGTTGCTAATGCAAGTTTTTGACATGAAAAAACAAGACAATGTATTTCCTTTAACTCTTCCAGCATTTATTAGATGTCACTAAAATATTAACTCATTCATAAAGTAATTAAAATTAACTCTCATGTGTCCTCACCCTCCCTGCCCCAAGATTTTCGGCATCCCTCAGCTCCACAAAAAGTCTTCCTTTCCTCAGCTGAACACTATGAATCATACTTTTAAAAATAATTTAATACTATTAATATGGTTAAGTTGATCGTTCTTGCTTTTGAGCTGTTCTTAATCAAATGGCTTGAAGATCTGGACTGCTGCTACTGACTGTTCATTCTTTTCTTTCTCATGTCTCAGTATTTTTAATTTTGCATCTTCACTTCTACTTTCACATAAAATAGTATTAGTGCTGAACAACCATGTGTTAGCTGAGGGAATGAAATCGGTTTCTGTTTTGAGGTAATGAAATATACTACTTGAGATTATACTACTAATTGTTGGTAGTTAAAGTCTTATTAATGACACATAATGGAGTTTGCATAACAAAGTGAGAATTTTTGTAAATACACCAATGAGTATTTTAAATATATTCTTGCAAAAATAAAACAAAACTCACTAGCTGATCCAGTGCACTTTATAAACTGAAAATTGCCTTTTCATTTCAACATGAACAAATGAAAATCTCAAAGCTATTTTTGTCTGTAAAATGAAGTTCCAAAGGTAAAGATTTTGCTTTATAGTGCATTTTAAGCAAAACTGCCTGAATATTATTTAACGAGACTATCATTAATTTATTTTTAAAATGAATGTATCATAACTTTTCCTGATTTTAAATTTTTGAAAATATGTATTCTATGCTGGAAAAGTCTTCAGCTGGGAAATTTACCATTGGTAACTGCAAAATACTTCAATCATATTTGAGAATAATTCCCATATTCCACTGCTCCTGACCAAGTCTGAGAAAAGTACTGGGAAGCAAATACTTGAATGTTTTCTGCATTATTGTTTTTCTCTTTCCTTTGTGTTTGTCACTGAATTTTTTTGTTTGTTTGTTTTTACTCATTTTTTTTATAGTAACAGTAACAACTCTCTTCTAATTCAAGCTGGAGATTTCAAGGCAGAATTTCCAGGAGAAATACCAGCATGTAGGCTGAGAAATGAAGTCAGAGAGGTAATTTATTTCAAACAAGTAGTTCAGACACTACGGTTGCAACATGGCTTAAAATGAAAAACAAAACAAAATAGATTTTTAAGTTCAAAATATATATTTGTAAAGAGTGCTGTAATGCACAGTGTAGAAGCAAGAGTACCAAACATAGAAGAAATAGTAACATGATAGTAAATCTTAATTTCAGCATCATGATGATGGTGGATATACAAAACTGAAATTACATCTTTACAATTTTTTTCTTTTCTCTGCTCTGAACCATAATCAGTCTGCTCTGTTTGATTTCAAAGCATCTTTTGTCTCGGGCAATGAATTGCTACTTTGATTTTCTCTCTCTCCTTTTTTAATCTTCTTTTCTATTTGAAAGGGAGACAAAATGGAGAGAATAAGTTTATTTGCTTTTTACACTGTTTATTTTGGTGAATTGCACTTTGAAAACTATTTCTGAAAATCAATTGGAAGTGTTTGCATATCTTTCTTTTTCATTTCAAATTCCCCTCCTCTTGATTTCCAGAGCTGTAGGCTCCTTCTCAGATGCAAAATAAGTAGTTAAGAAGTCTAGCAATTTCAATTATAGAGTCTCTGATCAGTAGACTTTCCCAATAGAGAACTGAAGACAAGCTGCACGTCTATGTCATTAACAAGCCTCAGTGGTGATATGGCTGTTTGCTGCTCCTGCTATTCTAGGCTCAGCACTTGTTCTGACTTCTGGTCTGTTACTTTTGCAATGACTTCATATATGTCGTCTTTTCATACTTTATCCATTAGGCTCCTTTCAATTCTTACATTTGCTTTTATGCCAAGGCTTTATTTTTAACCCCTATTGTTCTCTCTTCTTTTGTAGTCTCTGTAACTATACTGCTTATATACTTTTTGTACTACATCTTCTGGCTCAGCAGTCTTACTTTCCTTCTTATTTATTTATTTTTATTATTATTATTTTTAATCCCTTTGCCATTCTATGCTAGAATTCTGGACCATCATCTTGCCAGTGTTTCTACGTCTACCACCAAGGAGAAACTGTGCATGTTTTCTCTCTACTTTTCCAACCTTTTTCATTGTTCCAATACTGGGAAAACAAACAAACAAACAAAAAAAACCACCAAACTTTATTTGTTCTACTTCTTTCATTCTTCTTATTACCTTTTCAGGATTTCTCATGGACTCTATGTAAATCCAACTATGCTTTCTACACTGACAGTAAGTTATTTAAGATACCAGTGTCTTAAATTCAATTGAGAGAGTGGCAGACAACTAGAAAGTTCTGTGATCTACAGGCAATTACAAATATCCTTGCCAGGCTGTTAAATACATAACAACCATATCCTTTACTTTTTCTTCATTTGGTTTTCTTCCGCAGTAGTGCAGGACTATCGATCACTTAGCTCTCCATTGTTTTGATGCTCCTTCATCTATCATTAAATACTGTGCTCTGCTAAACATTGTCATTACTCTATTTTTCTGTCCTTCAGCCTTTTCTTCTTCATGGTTTATTCAAAGCTTGTGTTGTATTGTCATTTTTTCCCATTATAGTATCTATGGTACAATTACCACGAACAATGCAGATACACTTGTCTATGATAAAATATTTATGCATCACACAGATGCCAGGGTAAATACTGTGCCAAGAGAGTAACATCTTCCTCTGAATTTCCTTCTATATTTGCGTTGTTGAGGTTTCACCTTTGGAGCAGTATTATCCATGTACGAATGTGAAAGATCTTATACTATAATATCTTATCAATGTATGTTCAAAATGTACACAACAAGTGCCTTTTCACTCTTCATTTTCTTATTATTCATTAACTGTTAAGGGAAAAAGGTAAGCTGTGACTTTTTGAGGCGTTGTGATATCAATAGTAAGTAATACTGAAGTGAAAACAGTAATCTTCTTCTCATCTTCAGAATTTTTCTTTAAAAGGCTTAATACATTACTAGTCCTTGACCTGTAGTTGGAAGTACAAGCATTGCATTTTTCTTGGCCAGATGATATCAGCAAACTCCAAAAAAGATGTATTTGATAGAGGGGTCCTGTAACAGAGTATGTCATAAAGCTAAGACCAGAAGGCAACTATGAGTGAGCATTTTTAGACTCTGGAAGGGTAACGGAGAAATACTTGGGCATAGCAGCTCCCTGCTGTGGGTAAATACTTCTCACAGTCTCATATTTTTCACAATTTATACAAACAACTGTTGTCTGAAATAACTGTGCTATTCAATAAGGATTTATTGAAGGTTTCTGTACTTTGTTTCCAAGTCTGATGAAAAATTGTAATTATTTATGCTGCAGTTCCAGTGTTGTCTGTACTCACATTCATAGGCTGGTGTCTTTCTGTTTCAATTAACTGTCCCATGATTGAGACCTCTACCATCATATTAATCACCTCATGATTTTCTTTGTGGTCTGTCTTGATATTTGACATAGGGCATCCTTTGATCCCTGGTGAAAGTTTTTTATCTCATATTTAATTTTCAAGCAGTTTGTCAATAGTTATTTCATGTGGTCCAGAGCATTTTATATCTACCTTATTATAAAACACTTTCATATAAAACACCATTTAATTTCTGCAGTGAGGATTGAAAACTTTTGAAATAATGGCAAATAGTTGTGACACATATCTTCTGCTAGCACACACAGTGAGCTGATAAAAAAGAAATAAGAGTAGATCACTTACATATTTTTGACTATACAATTTTAAAGCTAAGGAACAGTCTTATCTGGTCTGAGTAAGCTTTCAAATTTATTCTATTTCTTGGTTATGATCCCAATTCTTTTGTAACTAAAATTACATTATAATTGATACTCTGATTGCATTAACATTGTTTTTCTCTAAATACTGCAAATTCTACGAGCAATAGAAGAATGTTGGTTTTTACTGTTTTTTTTTTCTTAATGATCCTCTGAAAGCACTTTAAAAAATAACCTCTTCAGCTGTTAAACTGCCATTACCAAGTATTCTGCCATCAAGAAATTGTCTACATCCCTGTTTCTCTCCATCAGAACAAGAGCTGTAAGCACTCTGTCTGCTAGAAAAGCAAGATGTGGGTGGCTTGGTGGGCTGTACATGTGGGAGTTACTTATCCAGTAGCTTGCTGTTTTTTAGAACACTATCAGGTATAAAAGTTCTCAGAATATGCTTAACAACTTCAAATATAGATTTCACATTTTTCTCAAACTTTTTCACTTTTACTACAGAAGCTTTTGAAGTATAAAAGCTTCAAATAATTTCCCCCCCTCTTTTTTTTTTTTTTGCAACATTCCTGCAACATGGGAGATGGATTTAATTTCTTCCCCACAAGTTCTCTCACTTTTCAAATATATGAACCTGTCACACTGCTGTATTCTTTCTGAAACTTAAATTCTTCCTTTTCTTCCTATGCCCTTTCATGTGCTTCATCAGTGTTAAACAGGAAAATATTGAATTGTTTTCCTTTGAAAATCTCGCTTTAGATATTCCTGCTGTTCAGTTGATGAATTATAGATACTTCATGGATTTTTGTCAGCATTGCCATGGGCTGTGAACTTGTTTCATCTCACATGCTAAATGGTGTAGAGATTTATTATTTTATTTACTAAGTGTTCAGTGTGTTCTCAGTTGGTCTTCCTCAGTGTTTGGGAGACCTCAAGGAACAATGTGGGCATAGCAGAAAACAACTTACAATTCATTGGAAATTGATCTCACCTTTAGAGCTAGTTTAGCTCTATACAAAAATAAACATATTTGGTTTGCTTATAGATAACTGAGTGATATAGATTCCAATGAACATAGTTTTGGCTTTTTGTTTGTCCACCCTTGAAACTGCACTCAGATTCTGTTTGACTACCACTTTTCATATGAAAAATACTGCCGAGGTCTCAAGAACCTAGTCAACTACAAAGTCTTATGATAACAAGATTGTTCACCTACTTTTAACAGAAAGAGCCATTTGCCCATCTGAATAGGCTTGTCAATGTTTAAGAATCACTTTTTTGTTATTAATTACTGCTGTTTAGCATGTTGTTGTATTTTCAGTATTGCCAGTTTAGAATGACAGATGGTCATTTTTAAATGAAATAAATCAGAAGAAAAGGTTTGTGTTGTTTTCTTTGTCAAGCTATGCATTTGAAATATCAAGTGTTTAAACAGTATTTTTTTTTTAATCTTAATCAGGCATTTGTATTGACACTTGCCCTTATATGGTGTCATCTTTTTGTAAAAAAATATATTTTCTTTACTCAAGAAACTTTACTTTACTTTCCTTACACAGTTTTCACTAAAACTTCCTCATTTAAGAGAAAAATTGGGAAGTCTTCTTATATATGATTTTTCTTTTGTAAAGGAGCCTCATTATCAAAATCCCTTTGAAAATCTAATATGCATTCTCGTGAAATACAACTTGTAAAATAATTTTCAGTTATGCTGCATATGTCAGTGGGTAATATGATTAAGTAGTCTGTAAATTAAAAAGTTACATATTGATAACATGCTTAAGATTTTGCAGAAGTTAACTATACTTCTATTTTGAATCCCTGTCTAATAATAATAGTTACATTTACACTTGTCAAGTCTGGTTCTACAATGTTTGTTATGTACGTTAGCATTATACTAGAATTTGCATGATACTTCAATTTTAATCACACATTGACAACAACTTGAAATTGCTTGCTCTTGTTTATAAAAGTACAATGTTTTGCTCAAGATGCAGAAAAATGTTTTCTGCAATAACAATAATTTGATGTAGGTATGAACATTATTTGTCTGCATTTTATCTCAAAATATTTTCACTGGTTGTATTTCTGCTCTTATATTCTGATACTGATGTCCAGGACATTGGCCATCCCTTAAATAACAATGTTCTGAAACCATGTATAAGATAGATTGAGACCTAGAGCCGTTTTTTCTGCCACACAAATATTGCAAGAAGCTGTCCAGTCTGACTCTTTCAGGTAAAGTAATCTCCTGAAACCCAACTGACGCAATATGCTCATAGGTTTTTGAGCCGATTGCTGTGAGAGGTTTCTTTTGTGAAGTAACCTCAGGCTTTTTATTATGAGCCTTCTGCCTCCTGTGAAGCCACAGCTTTGTAAAGATCAGACCAAACATGGTTATTATGAGAGTTTTGGCATAATTTTGGTTTGCTCTGTGATGATTTATTTTCAAAAGTTTTTCAGAAAGTATTTCAGTTGCGCTTGTGAGCCAGCAGTTACGTATTTGAGCTTATGTATTTTGTCTGTTACATTTTCTTTTTTACAGATATATTTAGAGAAGCAGTAAAACTCATGGTCATTTAAACTGTGGCTTTCTTTTCAGATAGCTCAACCAAAGAAGGTTATGCGTTTTTGGTTCTATGTGTATCAAAAGACATCTGTAACAGTTTAGAGATGACTTAGTAGCTCTGTATCAAGCATTTCAGATTGAGATTACAGGAAAGCCAGAGAATAAATTTGTGTATTTATAGCAAAAAAAAAATTGCTAACTCAGCAAGAACAGATCATTTAGCTAACAATTATTTATACATTTTAAGAATCACACTACGGCACTTTAGGCTCAGAAATTCCCAAACTAAAATGGAGACATACCATGAGCCTGGATTTACACTTCAGAAATAGCCTAGCCTTTGAGCTTTTCATCACTAGAATAATTTCACAGGCAAATTTTCTCCACTTACTTAAGAGCTCTTGGTCAATACAGATTAAAAAATATTTGATACAACAGCTAAAGAAATAAGGGAGCTTTTTTCTTTATCAACTACTCTGCATTGGTGCCGTAGGGCTGAAAGAAGTCTTAGTAATAATACTGAGCTTGACAGCCATGATGGGCAGAACAGAATGAAGAAATATGTAAAAAATATTTAAAACATGGCTTTTAAAATTGACATGTTACACTATTTTTGTTGTCATTTGCTGTCAAGAGCAGTCAGTTAATCAGCCAGATGAAGCAAATGAAAAGTCTTCTACTGACTTGCTTGCTTTGAGTAAGATCATTATACTTACTGGTGAAACGCTCCCCTGGAATGTCATAAAATTCATCTTGACAGTAAAGTTTCACCCTTGTGAAACAAGGTGAAAACAATTACCCGTTGGAGAAGTTATATATTATTTTCTAGTTTATATCACCTAATGCCTAAAAAGTAGACAGCAGATTCAAGCAGGGCAACACAAGAAACTAGATTTTGAATTTTCTACGCGCAAAACACCAATGAAAGACAATTGACTGTTTCCCAAAAAAAAGAACAGGAGTGACCTGAAGGTAGCATTGACCTATTTTAAAGTTCATTGAGCTGAGTTTCTTCTCTTAAAAAGACAAACATGGGAAGAGTCTATCTTTTGTGTTGTAAAAATAGAGGGCTCTGCAAAACAATGCAGATAAGTGGAATGCCCGCACTATATTCTGAAAAACTGACTTTTTTCTGTTTTCACTCTTAAGTTTGAAAGACAACAGAAAGTTGAAAAATTGTAGCATTCTGTACTTATACGAATTATAGAGCTTCATTGCCTTGAAACCGAAAATTAGAAGCAAGGTCTTGATATTCCCAAGTGACTTCCTTAATCATAAAGTCCTGGAACTAGGTTCCTTTCTTTTCTCTCTCAGTGGTTCTGTGGCTCTTATTCCTATAGCTGCAGCATTATGTTCATTTTCTATGGGAGACAGAAAGGATGGCACACAGAATTGTGAATTCTCCTCATGTGTGTCTTCTTTCATTTGTTTTGTGATTTTTATCAGCTGCTAATAAATTATTATATAAAAGAAAAGGTAAATGGCCAATATCAGATTTTATAGAGATATTCTAATTCCAGGGTAATCTCTCCCAGTAACTCATTCAAGCTGTTTGTAGTTATTCTTCTGGCCATGTTGATCTGCAGCCTCTTTCCACTGGTGGGAGTATTAAAGCCTTTTTATCTCCAGTTAGGACTTATTACAGGCTGTTGCTTGTATTGGTCATTCCTTCTCTGCTCTAGTTTACACTTCTCTATATTGTGATTGCTTTTGGAAAGACAGCTTTCAGATGCATCTGTAAGGAAGAGATAATAGTAGCTTGCAATGGTTGGTAAACACTGTATATTGCTGGCAAATTATAAATTTTGTTCCTTATCAATTACAACGAAACTATGAGTGAATATCTGACGTTACTGAAAGAGAAAACATTTGAAGAAGACCATTAGTGGATAAAGAAACACCATAACATTAGCAGCTGGGAATGGTAGATTGGCATATTAAGTTGGCTGCATGTTCTGGCAACCCGGATGACACATGGCACACTGAAGTGAATCCAAATCCTGAGGGGTCACACTACTTTTATGGAGAAGAAAAAAAAAAACTTTCACATTATTATGCTATTATGCATGCTACACATCCAACTATAATCAAATTATTATGTATCTCTTTCACTAACGAATTCAGAGCAGTAGCCTGTTGAATATTTGCTAAATGTTCTCTGTAAGAATTAATCTCTCTTAATTGACTACACTTTTCATGACATTGTCAAGATATGTCAGTCTTCTGAAGAACCTCCAACAATTCTTCCTTAATACATGGCACAGCTACATAGTCAATCTTGTCTAAACATGTGTATTTCGTTATGTACTTAAATGGCACTTCAGCTGACATTTAGAAACAATCTTATTCCCAGTTCCACATCAGGAACATAACTAAAGTAATCTCCTTTGTCTCTTTCTCTCTTTGTAGGGCCTCAAAAAAGTGCACTATATGTGTTGCAAATGCAAAACATATAAGTTGTTTTCCTGACTTTTTCCTACTGTGCTCACTAAATTATAACACAACATTTTTAGATTTTTTTCAGTTCTTCATAATTTGTTATTTTGAGGATGCATAGTGTTAAAAAATAAAAAACTAATTTGAAAATTTTAATATAAGCCAGACATAAAATACTATAGCTTTTATTATCTTGTCAGTATTTACTTCTGAGGTGGAATTTAAAGACTTGAGTTAGTAATAAATTAAAACAAAATTCAATTGAAAAATTAAAAATGTAATACTTTCTATTAATAATGTCAAATTCATTTTTTTTTACTGTGGAGTAACATGACATTTTTTCAGTTTTTAGAGGCAAGTAATGAAGCGACGTCCACCTGTGACATCTATTCTGTGGTAAAAATGGATTGTGATTTGTAAACACACTGGAATATTCTTCATCTAAGAGAAAACAGATATTCAGCTAAGCTTTCAGAATAAAATCACCCACCATCTGATAAACTGACTGCTTTCTTTTGCACAAGCATGTTTCTCCAGTTTAAGTCCTGGGCTATCTTTGCCCATACCAAATTAAATGCAGTCTACATAGTTGAAGGAATTTTGAGCTTTAATTAATTTTAGAAGGGTTTTTGCTGCTGCATTCCAACTGTATTGTTAGTGAACTATATGTAGCCGTTGTCTACTCATGTTTGCCTGTTTTTGCACTCTCTCAGGAATTTGATGAAGATAACTCACTACAAAAATATAGATTTTCCAAAATTTAATCTCATTATTTTCTCTGTGATCATCTTTGTCATCATGCATAATCTTTTGGAATTAAAAAACTGTTTTTGCAGTACAACCATGGGTCTAATGCTTAAGTGTGTTACTGGTGAAGTGATCTGAAAGAAATCACATAAACTAAACTGCATTAATTGAGAGTTCTATTTGCTTTAAAATTGGACTATCAACATTAGTTATCATTAAAATACACCATCCTGGGGGAAAAAAAAAGTGCTTTAATTTTTTATCAGAAAAATGTGAGTGATCAAAGTATTTATGTAATACATTCAAAAATAGCTTCTGCCCTACAGAACATAAAATAAACAACTTCTGCATTGGTTAAGAGATTTCTCAGAGTTACAAACTCTGGAGCCTCTGTGAAATCAGTGGTGAAACTTTGTGCAATCCTAATTGGAACAGAAGTCTTCAGAGCCATGCCAGCAAACACAGTGCTTTCTTAAGATCTTCATTCGTTGTGTTGTGCCTCCAGAGTTTTTAGATCTTGTAACTTTTGTACAGACTGTGGTTCTCAAAACTCAGTATAATCCATCAGCCAGATCTGGTACATTTTCACTCATATATCAGTAGTGGGGCTGCTAAATTACCTGAATGCCATGGGGAAATTGAGGACACAGGTGTTGATAGAGCAAGCTTTAGTAAGGAAAGAAGAGAGACATCAGTCCCCACTGAATCCTCCTAAGTCCTATTCCTGCACCGATACCTTGCAGCCCTGTCACACCTTGCCCTCATTTATCTGCCTCAAAATCATCAGGACCAAGTTGTAGGAACTGACCTCTCCTCAAAATAGAGACCCTAGCTTCCCCTGCAATTGTACTATGAAAGAGCTGCTCATAAATTCAGTTTCCAGAAATGGAGTCCAGTTTTTGTCTACCCTATGGCCTCCATGGCTAAGCTGAATGTGAAATCATTAAAACCCCGCTGAACAGAATGTGAACTGTTTGTTTACATTCATGCAGCACACAGAATGCACAACAGTTATGCAAAAAGCAATAAAAAAAGATAACATTTTCTGATTATAAATATGGACAGTTGTGCAATTTCAGTGCCTGATGCACTCAGTCCTCACTGAGATTTTAAATGCAAATAGCTTTTGTTTCAAAGAATACACAAAATGTATGAGATTATTTCAACTTTGAACCCAATTTTAAACAAAATAAAGGTACATGGAAGCAGTCTTCTGTATTTCATTTCTATGTCTGAACTATGAGGTTATGCTTCCTCTTCATCTGGCTGTCAGGATCTTTTCCCTACTATTACCCTTAGCATTTATAGAACCCTAAGTTTCTATAAAGCACCTGCAGAAATTAATTGTAATCATTAGAATGTAGTACGGTACAGAGGACACTATTTTGATTAACAGCAGATATTTCTGTGAAAGAATGTGATAGTCTTCTTTTCCATAACAATCTTTTTAAGGAACGTAATTAAGATTAGTGACTAGCTTTTCCAGAGTGAGAAAAAGTAAACTGCAAATACATTTACAGAAGTAGGTAACACAAAAAAGGCTTCATTGCTTGGTCTGTTTTCTAATTGTGATATTTTATGGGTTTAATGTGTTAGTATATTTTGTGCTTTCTGTTTCTTCAGTATTTACTGTTTCAGCATCCTGTCAAAGCAAAGGCTGTTATTGAAAGTGGTGATGTTAGTGAAAAATAAAAGTACTACTTCTTTTGTTCCGAAAGAAAGATAAGGATATAAGTGAAATAAAAAAAAGAAAAAATCCCTTGGAGTCACCCTAAAGCTTTTCTTTTTCATATGTACCTCAAATGTAGAGATTTCACAAGGTATACATACAATGATCTTATGAATAAGAAGCTTTTTAAAGAGTCCAGTTCCAGGTGAGTCATACCTCTGAATCATACTAGAGTGTAGGTTTCACATAGGTTTCTTCCTATGCATTGGAAAGGAGAGAAAGGAAAACAACTTCCTCATTTTATTTCACTTGCATATGAGGAAAACATTAATATCCTATTATGTTCATCCTTCCAATGAGTCTGTAGAAATCCAATAAATTAGATTACTGCCTTTAATCTATGTTAGCAGAAACCCTAAGGAAAATAGATAAAGAAAAAAATTCTTAAAGAAAACGTTGGCTTCTGTCCTCAGTATTTAAGGCAAATGCTCCCCAAACAGCTGTTAGGTAGGAGGAAACCAAAGGATCAAAAGGAAACAGAGATAAAACTTAGGAAATTGATTGACTATCGTATGGTAGTTACACGGATACTGTGCCATATAATCACCACAAATTCATTAAATAAAAAGAAAAAGAAAAAACAGAGACTAAATTAAAAGACAAATACAAAGAACAACAAAAACACCACCACCACTTCTAATTTTGTCAAGAAAAATAAGTCTAAATGTCTAAGCTATGCAGAGGTGTTCTTTCTGCCTGTACTCCATAGTGCACAATTATTAACACTATCTTTGGCCTGTGTATCATGAGCTGTGCTCTAGAATATTATCCATTAAATGATTTTAAAACTTAAGTAATATGAGCATTGGAATTTTATTTTTTATTAAATTAAGACTCTGCCTCTAACAGAAACGGAGAACCATGACTGTAGTCAAAGAGGAGATAGACAAAAACTTCAACATATGAATTATCTTGTCAAATCCTCAAATCCTCTGTGAATAGGTCTTTTTGAAAAGTATCATTATTATCTATTAGTGTTGTTCTCCTAAAGACGGTAGCTTTCAAGACAAGGTAACCATCTTTTGTTCACCGAGTATTTGTGAACCACGTGTAAAAGAGAGACAAAGTCCTTGGGAATTGTGTTTGAGGTTGAAAAAAATTCTGATATTATTTTCTGCCTAAATTAAAGACTCATTTTGTCTTAGATCTGCATCATCCAATGAAAGAACCATAGTTTTCATAAGCTACCATTCCTCATTGTGGATAAGATATTTTCACAGGGACTATGATTCTGGGACCTTTTTTGGTTACTTGAATGAATACCATAGTTATTTTAAATAAGGGCAAATAATCTTTCTATTTTAAATCAGTGACTTATTACAAACCAAATGCCTACTTCTTCCTCTCAGACCTACACATCTCCTCCTTCTTGATCAGGTATGTATGTGGCAGTGTGATGAGCTAGGAGAAGGAACGTAGTTCCAATTAATCTTTTTAAATCATGCTTGTTTGCTTGTTTTTATCCCAAAAAAGTTTCCTGAGTTAGGTCTCTTAATGACTGCCTGAGCAACTGTGTCAGCAGCAGTTGAAGAGCAGTGTTTTGTTTTCCAAGTCGTGGTAGCAGAGACCCTTACTTAAAGTATTTCTGAAATGTTGACTTACATCTGATCTACTTTAGCTACAAAATTAGGGTCTGAATGCTCATGCCCAGCCTTATGATACTGTCTAATGCACAGAATGTACACATACCAAATTCCACCTTTTGCCAAATGCTCCCTCTATGCATCAGTGATGTCCTATGGAGTTAAAATCTGCAGTCCACTTTCTTTGACCTCAGGCTTAATAGGTCTGCATGAGATTATAGCATCCATTTGATTACTTTTATTACAGTCAGTATTACTGCTGGGTTTTGTGGGTAAATGTTTTGAAAAAACTGATCAAATTATAATGACACAAATGTGCGCAACCTGAGTGCAGTGAGCTATCAATCTAAATCTACTAGAAGAAAAGCAGGTTATTCATCTTCACTGATTAAGCTTACCTCAATTTTGTCTATAGAAAGAAAGAAATTATGATGTTACCTGTGTTTGGATACCACTAGGAATGGGAGATGTTACTAATCAAGAAAAGAATGCAAAGGACTGTAAATGATGAACTGTTTAAACAGAAAATTATTTCATCATGCTGAAACATTTAATCAATTATATCCTGAGAATTATATCCATCTTCCTGAGATTTTAAAAAACATTCAGGGGATTCTGACATGAGTATCTGATAACAGTGGCTGTGTATAAAGACTGCAGAGTGAAATAAACTTACCTGATGAATGGTTTAAAACTGTGAGTCCCTAGTAATAACTGTTCACTGATTTTGTAGCAGGGCATGGTTTGCTAGTAATCCTAAGTGGCTTATGAAATTGTACATGGTTTTTGTAATAGCTAGCAGAATGAATAGGAACTGAGGCACACTAATGGCTTAGAAAGTTAGGAAAAAGAGTTGCGTTACTTAAGCTTGGACTTTTTGTCATTATCCACATATCTTTTAATGGACTTTTGTTTTTTCATTCAAGTATACCTACCGTTCAAATATGCCTAAGCATATTTGAATAAAAGCTACATTCTTCTTTATTAAATACTGTTCAAAGTGAAGACGGAAGCCTAACTTAGGGAGTATTTTTTGCAAACATTCTCACCATTAAGAAGTGAAAGCAATAGCATTTTCTGACATTTTCTACTTTTTTTTGTCTTTCAGTCTTGTTAAGAACGCTATTCTGTTATTTTTGAAAACATACAAACTGTTAAGCATGTGGGCTTTTCGTTGTCTTCCTTTTTCAGATAAAAGCATCATGTATAACATTTTATATCCCGTTTTTAAATCAAGCCACAAAGAATAAAAATAGGTTAAAAAAAAAAAAAAGGAGAAAAGGAAATCAATAACAGAAAACACTCACAGATGCACACATACACACATCAGTCAACATTTAAGAATGAAACCTTTTGATTATGATTTTTTCATGGAACTTTGTCAAAAGAAGAATTCTTTGAAATAGTTGAAGAGAGATTATGCTAAGAGAGAGAGGAAAGTCAGCATGTGTAGGTAAGTATGAAATACCTTTTTTTTGTAAAGCGTGATTATTGAAGATTGGACTGATTGCACTTGTGATAGGATGCCGAGGATGTAGAACATATGCCCATGAGAGAAGAAAAACTGCAAAGTGATGCCTGGGTTAACAACTATAGTTTTAAGCACATTATCATTTCAGTTAGCATTTACCAAGGAATTCATAAAAAAGGAAGGATGAGGTTTTTTAAGACATTTCCCCTGGACTTTTTTTTTTTTTTAATCATTTAGCAGACGTAACACATTTTGAAGAGAGGCGAACCTTCAGTGGCCATGCAGTTCTGACCCAACTGTGGGTCAGATGTTCCACATTTTCCTAGAGTTATTTGAATGTCATCTGAAGACAATGGCATTAAATGAAAGTCTAATAATTTCTTCCAAGAACTGTATTTCATTTTAATGTAAACAGAATCATGGTTTTATTGCACTTAAACGTGTTACTTAAGTTCCTGATTCCGTAAGGTATTGGAAGACATGTTTAAATCCCAAGCCATATTGAATAAGAATGCAGCCCTCACAATTAAAATAAATTACGTGCTCAAATGCTTTTCAGGAACAGAGCCAGCGAGGTCAGCACTCAGCATCATTCTACAAGTAGGAGATTTTGTATTGTCTTTGTAAAGATTATGCTGTTGTATATTCTTACAGCAAAGCATATCTGACTATTTTGTGTTTCTTAGTCTGTTGCAGCCTACAAAATGGTTAAAGTATCTTACCAGATCATTCACTTAGCTACACATTTTTATACAGGTAGCCATACAAGCATGTTGTTCTGTTTTTTAAACTTGCTTAATTGACATTGACTTCCCTGCCAGAATATCTTCTTTCTCCTCCGCCTCCCACTCCCTCCCATCTTTGTAATATCTTATTACCAGTTAAAATGCATGGACTTAGGACAACACTAATACTGAATTTAATGCATCTCGTTATACTTTTCAACTTGAAATGACATTTAAATTTCACAAAAACACATCTATTTTTGTAAAAATGCATATTTTCAATCTGTGACAGATTTTCTTGCTAAACTTAGGAGTTTTTTGCATGTTTTTCTACCTTTGTCTTTACAAAAAATATTTTTCTTTGCAGTTTAGTGTTTGGTTCAAGAGACATATACATGCTAAAATGTCTATTTAGATGAAAAATGTAGTTATCTTTTTTTGTTTATTATGGAGTTACATTTAAAATATGAATAATTCTACTCAATTTACACACAAAGTTTTCTACTACAAGTTAGCTTTCTTGCTTAGTCATTTTTCTAGCATGTCTCATCAAGTTTAGCTGAGTTTTGGGTCCTGCTGCATTGTTGGGGTTAGTTATTTCATCTAGCTAGTACAGCGGCAAAATAGCAATACCCCTGAATAAATCTGTTAGATATTAATAATTAAGCATATAGCTTTGTCTGGGAGCTCAGGTCTTTTTAACATTTTTCACACATCTCACTTTCTGAAGTGATAGTTATCAAGCAGCAATCACTTTCTTCTGCTGCTCTCTCAGCCTCAATGTAATTGAGGTTTGCAGTATTTTTCCCACCCCAGTTTTCAGTTTCCTTAAGGTTACAGGTTAGGACTTTTCTCAGTCAGAATGACTCAAACTCCTCTAAAACAAAATATCATGTATTTATACAGCGATGGTCTCAAGTTTGCTATATGATTGCTTTCCATGTTACTGTGTTCTCCAGGAATTGTGTATATATCAATCTATTTTTTATATCACATAATTGTACATAATTACGTATTTTATAACATCTCTTCTGAAATTTAGATTGCAACAGATTATATATACCTAGACTTTTTTTATTATTATTATTATTTTTAATAGAAGCAGAAAATGGCTCCGGCTGGAAGGAGCTTAAAAATCATGCTGTTCCTCATCAGTTTCATGGAGACCTAGGGTCTTGGAAACAAAGATTTACATTTTACATTCTTTTCTGGAACCACTACAATCTGTAAATATGTTCCCAGTATACATATAATAATTGTTTAAGCAAGCAGTTTACTTGCAGTCTGCTCTGCTCATTGTGCAACAGAACAGTAACCTTCACCTGGGGAATTAAATGAAATGGCAAATACATCATTTTGAAACACAATTGTACTTCTATACTTAGCCTCAAGCTGCCTGGACTTCGTCATTATACCATTGCAATCTATGAGAAAGTTATCATTGTCTGTGATGTACTATAAATAGATGATAATTCTTAAGGAATAATAATAAAGTCTGCAAAATAAATCCAGTTCAAAGATAGTTACATGAGATCCAGAGTAGCCAGAGACCCTTAGTGTGATTTGCTTTGAGGCTAGATCAAGTCTTACAGCTTGAACTAAGGTAAAGACAGGAAGAGGATTGGTTTCATGGGAAGAATCTGATTACCTTAAGAATAAGTCAGAGACTTTTCCAATTAAGAAGCCATGAATATCCCTTGGTCACCCATGAGTAATCTTGAATTGCAGATCAGAACAGCTTGAGTGTCCTGATGCAGCCATTTTATTCAGGACTTATGAGACCTTGGCTGCCTAAGCACATTCAGTAAGCAGTCTAGTGAATGTCACTAAGGTGGTGTATGAGTAAATTTGTGAGAAGGAGGCAGGTTCTGGGGATGGCCTCTTAGAGTTCTCCAGGTCTAGCAGTTAGGACAGAAGTAGCTGGGTTGGGTAGCCTTGGCTGTGAGGCAGTAGTATGAGGTTGTTTCATGGGCTTACAGACACAGTCCTTTAACTGATGATGAGCAGGTAGCTGGTGCGTAGAAGCAGGCAATATAGAAATACACATATTAAAAAGAAAACTAAATCATACAGCAAGAGGTAAACAGTTTCAGCAGACCAAAGATTGCAAAAATGTCTCTATTTTATGCAATAACACTGTGTGCTTGGGGGAAGAAAAGCTGTCTAACCTTTAGAGTACCTTAGCTTCAGTTACCTTTTATGTCTTTTCTCAATTTCTTCTATGCCACAGCTCCTTAAAGAAATACTCCTAGTTAAACTTTCTCATTTGATATCTGCTACAATCCCTAGCTCAAGCCATCTGTCTTGTATCTCATATTTACACTGAGGGTGATGGAGCACTGGAACAGGCTGCCCAGGGGGGTTGTGGAGTCTTGTTCTCTGGAGATATTCAAGTCTTGCCTGGATGCCTACCTGTGTGACCTGGTGTAGGGAACCTGCTTTGGCAGGGGGGTTGGTCTCAATGATCTCTAGAGGTCCCTTCCAACCCCTACAATTCTGTGATTCTGTGATCTGTTCTTACTGGTGAAACCCACCCCAGCAGCAACATCTGAAGACTCTTTGGTACCAAATCTGATTTTTACAGCTCAATGTAAATGACTGCTAGTTCATATGGGTTATTTATTGCCCAAATACCTTGCATTTATATGCATATGCTTAAGTATATGAATATTCCAGTTAAAAAATAAGTAAATCTTATTATCCACCTTATTCCCTTAAGACTCTCACCTTCATATTTGTCACTGCTTTGCTCTTGTAGACATATCTTTCTCTAATTACCAAGGACTTTTCAAGCTATCTTAATGGGGTTATGTAGTGCTACTAAATTTTAAAATTGATTTCAACCTTAATTCTAAAATGATTGTTTCTTTGCTACGATCTGTAAAAAAAAATCCAAAGATAGTTTTATGATTTAATATTGTAATGATATCAGATATCTTTAAGCTTATTTCATATAATTGTTCTTAAATGATTATATCTGAAAAACATATTTCAACAATAGATTGATCCCAATGGCATTTTCAATCTTTGGGTTGTCTATTTCAGGTAAAAATTAGAACACACTATTATGTATCTACCAAATGGAGTTCAGTGCTTCAGGCATTTGAGCTTGTCGGAAAGTAATACAAACAATATCCATTTTGTAAATGCCTTTTCTAATGGAGTGCATAACTCTATGCATAAATGTTAACATAAAGGAATATAAAACATATTGAAAACTATAATAAAATATACTTGCAAGTTCATGACAAATATTCCTGTAAAGGATTTGGTCTCAGAAGTTAAAAATAATACGTTAAGTCAATATTTTATGTTTTGTTCTGCTGCTTTTCAGTCCCACTTAATTTTTTTTTTGTACTATTTTTGAGATGGTTAAACTCATATAATCATATTGCAATGCTATCATTTTGGTGGTTTCAGTGTTTCTTTTCTTGGCTGGACAAATGATCCCTTGTCCCCTGCAGCCAAGTATAATAATTTTCACCGACTGCAGTAATGAAGGCAGAACTGATTAAACATAGGATTCTCTCCTGCTTAATTCAGCCAACAAGCTGCCTGTCAGTACCTAGGGATATTTTCCTAAAAAATATCTTTTTCAAACATTAAAGGAGAATTTTCTGATCAGAGGTCTACATTCCTGACAGCAAGAGAGGTAAGAATAGATGTGATATATGTAGTGGTAGTAATTGTTAGGTAAGGTCCAGACATTATATCATGTCACTAATAGCAGCATTCTACCAGGAAAGTATATCTCTGTAGTTACCTGCTGTATTTACCCTGTTTTGGAATGCAGCTGGTCTTAATAAGATACTGCAATACAAAGCCTCAACTTTTACAATCCTTTATCATAAGAGGAACTCTATTTTGTAACACTAAGAAATAGAAGAATACCATAGAGTGTGCAGAGGAAGCACAAGAAATACTGGCTGAGATCAAGAGCACTGTGCCATGGGGCATAAATGTTTCTCTCTTCCCTTTTGCTTAGAAAAATCTAGAAAAGCTGGACCAGAAATAAGATGGACAGTATTACAGCATATTAACAAAGCAGCTAAATTTTCCTGTTTAAAAAAAAACAAAAAACACAGAATATTAAGAATATCCTTAAAGATACTGAAATTCTCACACACTTATCTGGTTAATTTTTGATCATGTTCATGGAATGAGCAACTTCTAAAAAGCTTGAGAAAACATCAGACCTAATGTATAGTTAAAGTAACACTGAAATATCTGCCATAACACACACAAGTTAATGCAACAGATTAAAAGTATGGCAGTTTTGTAAGTAATATACTGAATTTTAAAAAAACTGTTATTTATGCTATATAGGTGCCCATAGATATAATCCATAATAGCTAAACAGACTATAAAAATCTTCCATTTTTCCAAAATTCTCAGAGATACTTTCATAATGCGTTTTCCAGGTTTTGCAAAGTAATAAGGAATTCAGCTGATTTTCATATGAGAATAGATTCATATGTCATATAAAACACTGTGTTAGAAATAAGAAAATAAAAGCAAGAATTGCATGTCAGTATTGTAACAAATGAAAACAGCCTATTACTTCTATGTAATTCTTTACCCCATTCCTTAAATTTGTGTGAATTACATTTGATTCCAAGGAATGGTCCTGGAAAGAAATTCTGTAACCACATGGAATAAATCATTATGGCAGAACTACTTCCAGAAATATTTGCATGACTATTTGAATAGACAATTTAACTATATCCACAGGAGAACAGCAATCCAGGGAATGAAGATGATACTCAATTATGAAGAGCCATTGACTCCCTTGATGGCCAAGAGGCCATGCAAAGACATCTTGACAGACTAGAGGATTGGAAAATAACCAACTGCATGAAGTTCAGCACGAGAAATTGTCAAGTTCTGCACCTGTGTTGAGGCAAACCTGTATATGTATGTATCCAGTGTGGGAGATGAGAAGCTGGAAAGGAGTGCCATGGAAAGGGATCTGGGGGTTCTGGTTTCTGGCAAGTCAAACATGAGCCAGCAGTGTGCTCTGGCAGCCCAAAGGGCCACCAAAGGGCCAACTGCCCCCTGAGGTGCACCAGGCCCAGCACTGCCACAGGGTGAGGGAAGGGGTTGCCCCACTCTGCTCTGTGCTGTGCAGCCTCACCTCCTGCACTTGGTGCAGTTATGGCAACCACAATATGAGAATGACATAACTATTAGAGAGCCTCCAAAAGAGGGCTATGAAGATGGTGAAGGGTCTAGAGGACAAAACATATGAGAAGTCACAACACAAAATGTTTCACATGTTCTATTTCTCTAATATCTCTATGCAGTACTGTTATAAACGTGAGTTTTTCACAAGTTAGTATTAGCGAATTATGATGCTGAATTTATAAACTGTTTGCTATATATAGTTGCAACCCTGTAGAATGCAGACAGGCATAAAGACATACATACAGTCGCATGCATAGCATTATATATACATATATATATATGTGTGTGTGTGTGTGTGTGTGTGTGTTCAAACATCATGTTTGTTAGCAGAATCTCAAATATTGTTAAGTTTTTGGATGTATATAAAAGTTGATGAACTTCATTCATTCACTTCAGATAATCCCCAAGAGATAAATATAGACAGTAATACTCTACACTATAACATGCTTAACATCTGTTTATGATGGTGTTATTTGTACTCTCATTCTTTATTTTCCAAGTTAAAATATAAGACTACTTGATAGTTTAACCAATACTTGTGCTGTCACTACATGCAGTGGTGAAAATTCTATCTTCCTTAGAAGCCCCTCTTATATCCTGAAAGGGCCGCATAAGACTTCTTAGAAGTATTCACCTCTTCTTGCTGAACACCATGAGCACTCATTCTCTCTGCTCAAGTGAGGTGCTTCAGCCCTCTTCTCACCCCCATAACCTTCTTCTGGATTCTCATTTTCTCCTCTTACTAAGGACCAAAGAGCTGGATACAGCCTTCCAAGTGAGTGGAGTGGAGAGTGAGAATCTCCTCCCTCAACCATGCCTCTTCTTATGCTCCTTGTTCTCATGTCTTGTTAAGCTTAACAAAAAACAGTGATAGCAAAGAGGATTTCTCCATATAAATTGTAACAGGTAAGCAAGTTCCAGAGAAGCCAAGGAGGTATACAACCTAATAGAACATACTGACAAATGAACATATGTATAAAATTAGAACAGGAGTAGCTCTGGGCTGAAAGAAGGACATTTAGTATATTTGCAGGAATGCAACTTTCCAAAAGAATAATAAGGGGAAATAAACCATATCTGTCTTGAAAAAGAATTGAAATGGAAACAGAACAGGGAAGTCTTCTGGGAGAGGGAGTTCTCCTCTCAACAGGGTACCCAGAAATATTAACAAGCCACAGAACTGAAGCATTAACTCTTTAACTACATGATGATATGATGTGGAATACTGATAGCAAAAATCATAAAACCATGACAGTTTGTTCATGCTTGTTGAAGCTTGGTTTTCCCTCAAGATCTTATCTTACTAATCTTGAGCATCAAACCAAAGGTTTGTGTAATAAGATTTGCTTTTTCCTGATATACATAAGTGCCAATTTCCAGTAACAGCCAGTTGTAAATGTTTAGAATATTATATTGTTCAGAATATGCAAATATATTTTGCTTAATTACTTATCCACAAAGTGTTTGAAAATTAGACTCAAATTCTGCCTTTTATGCTGCATTTAAGAGTGCCATAGATAATGAAGCAGAAAGAAAAAAAAAAAATCATCTGGAAAGCAAACAAATAAATTCAGTGTGAAAAATGACATAGAAAACAGAAAGTATGGAAAAACAACATTACACTGAGATGGATAAGACTGTAATATGAAATTAAGAAAAAACAGCTGTGGTATTTTAGACTTAAAATTATGCAATCCTGGTGTTTTTTTTTTTTTTTTTTTTTTTTTTGGAAGCTCTGAAGATTTCTCCTACTAAAATCAGAGATAAATTTAAAATAAAAATAAACTAAAATAAAAAGATTCTTGCTGTCCATGCGGACTCTTCTATGAGAGCAACTTGTAACATTCTGAAGTTTGAAAATGTATCCTCATCCATCAGTGAAGTGACAGAAGTGACAGAAGAGACAAAGTGACAAAGAGAAAAGATCACTTTCTTGGTACAGGATTTGACTGGTTCTTCTGGGCATAGAAATGCTGCCTTAGGATCATAGAATCACCAAGGTTGGAAAAGACCTAAAAGATCACCCAGTCCAACCGTTCACCTATTCCCAACAGCTCCCACTAAACCATGTCCCTCAACACGACATCCAGCCTTTCCTTGAACACCCCCAGGCTCGGTGACTCCACCACCTCCCTGGGCAGTCCATTCCAGTGCCTGACCACCCTTTCTGAAAAGTAATACTTCCTCATGTCCAGCCTGAATCTCCCCTGCTGTAGCTTGAAACCATTCCCTCTGGTCCTATCACTAATGACACGAGAGAAGAGGCTGACCCCCAGCTCACTACAACCTCCCTTCAGGAAGTTAT
>NW_024962265.1:20200778-20273391 GCF_019238085.1 Lagopus leucura | reverse complement strand
CTGGAATGGACTGCCCAGGGAGGTGGTGGAGTCACCGAGCCTGGGCAGTCCATTCCAGTGCCTGACCACCCTTTCTGAAAAGTAATACTTCCTCATGTCCAGCCTGAATCTCCCCTGCTGTAGCTTGAAACCATTCCCTCTGGTCCTATCACTAATGACACGAGAGAAGAGGCTGACCCCCAGCTCACTACAACCTCCCTTCAGGAAGTTATAGAGAACAATGAGGTCTCCCCTGAGCCTCACAGGATGTTGCTGAGAGAGTCTGAGCCTTCTTTCAGGCCATTCCTCTGTTCTGTTTTATCTCATAACTCCAAAAGCTTACACTGTTTAAGAGAAAGACCATTATCTAGCATTATGTACGGCCATGAAGCATGACTGGTGTAGGATCAAACTCTGAAAATTTTGTGTGGGTGTTCTGCTGAGTGCATGTATTGCTTCATTTTATATACGTAAAGGAGCACATTACATTGCTTCTTGTTCTTCACGGATAAGAATGACAGTTACAACTTTCAGTCTTCATACCTAATACTTATATTGCGTACACAAGAGTGAGGACTCTTTTCTTAGCATTAGCTGATAAAGGCAAGAGTTACATTTGTTTTATTGATAGATATTCTAAGAAATATGGCTTCCTTTTTGCGTGGTCTTGTGTGTAGTCTGGAGATGGACGTGACCATTCCTGTAGATTTCTTTTTCACTCAGGATATTCAGAGATTCTATACACTTAAACTAATTTCAATTGATGAAAGAGCAACAGGTTCCTGAACTCACCAGAAAGACCAAGCTTGAATTCAGGAAGACTAATAAGCTCCTTGACCCTTTCTAAAGGGTCCAAAAAAAGGTTACACATACATAGGTAAGCGGTTTAGTTATACTGGACACAAAAGCAATGCATAAAAAGAATGCCCAAATGTTAAATTAAGCTATCAGTACACATGCATGGACATATCAGAATACTTGGCAAGATGTATCAGGGCAAACAAACCATATGGTCTCTTTAGCAATGCACAATGCTTTTTGCAGTGTTCCACTTACTGCAGAATAAACTACTGTAAGTTGGGGTGTGCCAGATGTTCTGTCAATCAGCCAGTTTCACATTTAGCAGTTTTCTATGCCTAACCTTATCACAAACACAAGACATTATTCACTGAGTAGTCAGATCCTTAATGCGAGGGAAAAACCTTACAACAAAGTACATGAAATAGCA
This sequence comes from Lagopus leucura, assembly GCF_019238085.1. Lineage (NCBI taxonomy): Eukaryota > Metazoa > Chordata > Aves > Galliformes > Phasianidae > Lagopus > Lagopus leucura. The sequence goes on along the minus strand of NW_024962265.1, from coordinate 20,272,184 downwards.
GCTGTATAATCAATGAACATACAGATGTTATAATCATGGAATACACCAGAGAGTTTGGCTAAGCAGGTTACCATACAGAAGAGAATAAATAGAATACTTACCTGTGTCCTGGGCTCACTGCAAAACTCCAAAGGAGGAATCTCCAGAAAGAGACCCTTCTATGCTGGTTGTCAGCTCTTAAATGGGTCTAGGAGAGGTGCAGCCAGGCTTCACCCCTTCCAGCAGCACAGGTGAAGGCAATTCACCTGTTCTCCTGTGGCTGACTCATTGCTCGCCTCAGGTGATTAGTCAGAGGTTCAGGCCATGATTCAGCAGTTCCCTTACAGCAGGCAACCTTATATAGTCCCTTGTTGAGAGGCTTCCTTTGAAGAAAAAATTACTATTTTGCAATTAGAGGAGAATAACAGAAGTTCAATCTTAAAAGATTATTTTTAAAAGGAGAGAATCACGTAAAATGTATATTCTAATACTTTTTTTTCTGGTTACCAGTGCGTTTGTTAGTGTTTCTGTCTGTTTACTTGTCCATTTTGTAAGTGCTGTAGCCAATCCTTAGGGTTTGTGTTCATGAAACCAATTTGGTAACCTAATATAAGGCATTACAGTTGAATGGGATGTCAGCTCTAGGTCTAAGGGCCCAGGGAGTGGAATGTCACCTTAATGCTGTATTCTATCCCTTCTCCAGTATCTCTGGAGTCTCCTCACTATCTGATCAGTAGTTTTGAAGAAGTCATTGTCTTGAAAGAGTTGTGGCAAAACATTTATAGAAGACTTGACTTTCAGAGTCTTACTAGGCAGGTGTCTGAATTCCCAGAGGACAGGTATAAATACGAATGCATTAAAGAAATAAAAAAAACATGTCAGGCCTGCTTCATGAAGTAGTTTTATACTTCTCAAGAGTAAATTTACATATTTCTTGGGTGTGTAATGTTTTCTGTAGTTATGTTGAGAAAGTACAGTCAGTATTGACAGAAAAATGGCTTCTATTGTGACCCTCTCATTTTGGAATTACATTTTGGTGACAGCTGCAAGAAGCCACATAACATACTCTCTGCTTCCTCTGAAGGCATTAACTATTATCAGATTTAGGAGGCAAATCTACTTGACCGCTAGTTTTTCAAAGATAAGTTGTGACATCTCTTTTTTTTTTTCCCCCCACGTAATTTTTTCTTTTAAAGTAATTTAAGTTGCACTCCCTGAATGAATATATAGCCAGAAACACACAATAATTTCTGAGCTTTGTGTTTGAAAAAGTGACTGAGAAAGAAGAGGAACTAGCGAATTTTCAAAGTATTTTTACAAATTAAGAAAAATATTTCTTTTATGTTCTCTGGTAGGAATTGCCCTTCATCCTCTCCTTCTCAGAAGAGATGAGAAACAGGAAGGTGATTTCACATTTGATTTTTTTTTTCTCTTCAGAACAAGTTGTCATTGGAGGTTTCCTATTCCTTCTCTCAACTAGATAATGACCAAAAATGTAGTTTTTATCTGTGCTTCCTCTACACATAAGGTGCATAAAGCATGCTGGTCTTCATTCAGGTCTGCTTGGTTAGCCACTCTCGTTCATTTCTGTTTACTTGGGCTGAAGTAAAGAGTAATTTTCCAATTTTAAAATCTCATTTGCTGTAAAATCTGGAATTCAAGTAAATGCAAACACTGATTAGATGATGTGGACCTCACTGCTGTTGATAGATCTCTCTGTTGGGATAGCAGCTTAGTTACCATTACAGATAACACCCAAGTTGATCTAGTGTTCTTAGTAGGCAACTAATCATAATACTCAGAAAAACATCCTCCTGATGATTAATGTTATATATAACAAAAAAAAAAAAAAAAAAGAAAAAAGAAAAAGAAAAAGAAAGAAGTTTTGTATTCCCTATCATATGGTCATTTTTTTTATCTCACCGTCGCAAAACAGACTACCTGAAAAAGAGATTATTGTCAAGAAGAACAACAAATATGAGGATGTAATTTGCTAAGAAATAGTTAAGGAAAATATTTCTACCAGCTTGTAGCCTCATTCTTAATCATGCCTTCTGCATCAAAACAAATGTTTCTACATGAGGGGCGATCAAACATTTAGACAGATAGTAGAATGTCTGTCCATGGAGATAATCCAACCTTGATTGGGCACAGCACTCAGTGATTGAGTGAGTGATCCAATTGACTCTGCTTCGAGCAGAGTATTAGATTAGGTGAATTTCCGAGGTCCTTTCTGAGCTAAATTCTATCATTATGCCATTTTATTCATTTAATGTAACCAAATGTCAATTAATGTCATTTGAATCTGACTTCAGATTTTAATTTTCAGATATGCTATATATTAGATTAATATTGTATACATCTCTAAGTATATTTGTATACATGTTTGTCTTTCTATCTATTTCTCTATCAAGAATATAAAAGTGAATACTTCAGACCTTATCAGAATACTTTAGACCTTATCTTATGACTTTACCAGAATCAAGAAAGGAAATAAATCATTTATATACTTTCCTATAACTTACTGAAATTGACATTATACTGGAAAACATTACAGTTCTAACTTTGTATTTAAATATGATTTGTCTATGAAAAGTTGTTCCTCGAATTTCTTTGTCTGATTCTAAGCTTTACTAACTTGCTTGTCCTATACTTTGAAAATCATACATGAAACACCAAAGTTTAAAAATTATTCTGAACATAAAAAGTGGTTTCTTCGGATAACTTGTGTTTTATCAAGAACATAAAATCAACCTTGTCAAAACAGTAACAAGTCCATTATCTTTCATGAGTACCACCTATTGCATTATAGAGTTATGCTGAATATAGTGACATGATGCAGAATAGTTGAGAAGTTTAAAATTACATGTTTTATATTCATAATACAAAAGTCACCTTGATTTTTTAGCTCTTCTGTGCAATTATATTACTCCTAACAAAGTGGAGGAGGCCTGAGTTGTCATTTGTGCAGACTGAGAAGCACACTGTGTACAATGTGATTCACTGAACCACAGAAAAACTAGATGTTGCTTTCAGTGATCAAAATGGAGTAGCGTTTGTGGGGACAATGTTTAAAATAGAGGTTGTTTATTAATATACTGGACATCGTGTATTTGTTACTATAAAATCTTTTCTCACAAATACTTTGAAGAAGTGAAATTATGATGTTGCATGAGAGGAATGATACAGTGACAGTTTCAAAGAATATTCACCACTGTTCAGAGTGTGATTTGAAGTCCTCTGGAAGTAATAGCAAGAGACCTAAAAGCTTATGTAGAACTCAGATGCAAAAAAAAAAAAAAAAAAAAAAAAAAAGGAATCTTTTAGGTATCTAAAATCTTTTGTGGTAAGAAGCTGTTGCCACCTAATTTTTTTGCCTATACAAAGAAAAATGTACTTCCAGTCTAGCATTTTGTTGATAAAGTAGCAGAGAACATATGTGAAATATTGACTGATGATAAATTACTACATTTAATATATTGGAAATAAGAGTGTAGAGCAGATTTTAGACAAAAATAAAATGTGGGAAGGAAGAGCTGAGCAGGAGCAATTTCTGTGTGCCTTGGAATTAGCACTAAAATTCTCATTACTTAGACCTTCATAATTAATGAATTCTTATGTTTCTTACATAATATTTATAAAGCAATGCAAGCAGAAAAAAAAATTAGACTTTGCATAAAGTTAACAATAAATTTTTCTCTTTTCACTTTGAAAGTGATGTTGCTTTTTCCTCCTGAAAAAAATGTTTTACCATTCAAACATATAAATGTTATTTCTTTGTAGGCCACTAATTTTCAGATGCTTTTGTGGGCAGAGCTGCCAGGAAATTAGAAAATAAAATAGTCTTGCGCAAGAAAAAAGTTACAAAAAATGTGAAATGTATGTATTTTTTGACTGATAAATCTAGTTCCAAATTCACTTCAATGAGAACTGCATTTTGCCAAGTAGCTTCTCCCCCCTTTCAATGGTCCTTAGTATGCGGATTTGTAGATATCACACAGCTCATTATACTGGCTATTATGCTGTGAGTGTACATGTGAACCAGATGGGCTTGAATCTATTCACTTTTTCCTGAGGAAAAGTGGTCAATATTCATTTTGTCAAGAATAACATTAATTATACTGCCTATTGAAAACTGTCTCTGGGATGAGCAATATCTGGTAAAGAAACAAACCAGACTCCAACAAACAATGTAAGTCATTACATTACATGGTTGGAGACCAAGACCAGGGCTGTTTACATTATTATGTCAGTTTAATTCCTGCATCTCTTGACAGATATCTGAATTTTCCTGTACGCTTTCTTTGGATGTATAGATCTGATTGCAAATCCTTAATACGCTATTAGACATCTATAAGGAATGACAACACTAATTTTCATGGAAGATTTACAGCCTCATATTTGATGTCTAAATCTACAGTTCTCCTAAGGAGTACAGAACAATCTTGGAGGGCATCCTTACAAAGATATCTGGGGAAATAAGTAAGTTTCAACATTATTAGGATTTCCTTGATTTGCAGCAAGAAATCAAGGGGAGTAAGAATTTCTAGAAGAATTTTTGGAAAAAAAAACATGCCAATATCCATGAATCATCTCAATGTAAAAAAATAATTCGATTTTTCTTTTTGACCAATGAAAAATTTAAGAGTAATTTTTGAATAATTGCTATGACAAAAATGGTAAAGTTGTTACCAATTAATTTTCTTATGTCAATAATATTCAGACATCAAGGAAGTCTGGGAAAAAGAAACTTTGACACATTTAAAGACTGCAAAAATTCTTCAGCGAAAAGCATCTGCAAGAGGTGTTTTGGGGAAACAGATTTTTTTCTTTCACAGATTGAACAGTATCAACTGATCAGTCTCATATTATGAATTCCAAACATTATGTCAGTTTCTAAAAGATACATTTCATACAATTGTTAGGTAGTCCCTATGCATCGCGAATATGATTTACAAAGGAAACTTAATGGCTTTATGTTTTGTTGTGCATAATTCTATTGCATGGGTTTCTGCCTTCACAATAAGCATTACTATGTGAATCCTCAGTATGTACAGGGTGGTAGGAAAAGCAAGGTGAATTCCATCAGTGTTAAGAACTTTCAAGTTTTGTGTTAGTTGAAAGACTATTTTCTCCTTTGATAAAGTTACATTTTTGAGATTTCACTGTCCAACTTGAGAAATGTTGATTATGTACCTGAAGAGACCTCTGAAGGGTCAAGAGCACATTCCTTATGAAGACAGGCTGAGGAAGCTGGGCTTGTTCAGCCTGGAGAAGAGAAGATTGGGAGGAGACCTCATTGCAGCCCTCCAGTATTTAAGAGGGGATTATAAACAGGAGGGGAATCAACTTTTTACAATGGTAGACAGTGACGGGACAAGGGAGAATGGTTTTAATTTCAAGAAGGGAAAGTTTAGATTGGTGGTCAGGGGGAAGTTCTTCACAGAGAGAGTGGTGAGGTGCTGGAACAGGCTGCCCAGAGAGGCTGTGGATACCCCATCCGTGGAAGTGTTCAAGAGCAAGTTGAATGCAGCCCTGGGTAATCTGTTCTAGTATTAGATATGGAGGTTGGTGGCCATGCCTGTGGCAGGGGTATTGGAACTTGATGATCCTTTGGGGTACCTTCCAAAACAAGCTATTGTATAATTCTGTAATATAAAGTACAATGTATGTGCACTCCGTGTCATTAACATTTTGTCACATTTACAAAATTCCCCCATTTACAAAAAAAAACCATTTTATGGGGGTTGGACACGATGATTTCTGGAGGTCCCTTCCAACCCCTACAATTCTGTGATTCTGTGATTCATATATCATATAATCTGAAGCATCAAAAATTGTTTTTTTAATGTAAGTTAAGGAAGGAAATACCTCATTTTCATATGTAGATTTATTTCATCTTTGTATAGACAGGGCCTATTTCTGCTGACCACAGCTAAGGGCATCTACATAACCATAGGCCACATTAGGCCAAGTTTAAATCAGACATTCTGGTTCATTTAGGCTAGATGTTTAGTACCTAATAAGGAATGTTAATTCTTGGTGAAATTTATATAGTTTTAAAGTACTCAAAAACCGTCACAGCAGAAGTTTTTGTGGAAGTCTTTTTTCATAAAGGCTTTGAAATCTGCTGGTATAAATCGGTAGAATTGAACTCACTCACATCCTTACTATTTACACCAGCTGAAGGTCTCTCACATTCACTTTACTAAAATGACATCTTTATCTATATGCACAGCAATAGCAGCCAGAAAACAGTTCTGAAAATCCTCCCATGTGTAGCATAGACAGTGAATGTAAAATACTCCCTGTATTGTGTAAGACTTCCTAGATTTGAGGCTTAATTACCACTTTAATGGGTCTAATTATTTTTAATTACTAATTTTTGTTGGTAAAATTAGTATTGGGATCATGTACAGTGCTAATTATTTACATATCTGATTTCTGTCTCTATAGCCATCAAAATAAACCTTAGGGTGGAAACAAAAAAATGTAGATAACACTGTTTACTAGGTTCAAGTGATCATGCAGAGATACTAATAATTTTATAGTTGCAGCTATATCAGAGTTAATCTAAGAAAGTTCTCAAGATAAACATATGGTTTATCCTTTTGATACACATTAAAAAACTATAATCTCTTTCTGCTCTTGAGGGCTACTTAGAAGCCTTTGCTGAACCTCATAATTTCAGTAATGAGGCGCTCACTGGAAGGCTTAGCTGTGCTAGTCAGCCAAGCACGAGACTATCCCTAAAGCAGAGAAAGCAAGAGCTAATCAGGAGAAGGAGTTTGTATTCCCTGAGGAAACTGATAAGATAATAACTCATTAACTTATTGCCTCCCCTTTCCTTCCCTTTTAGTAAGGGATGTGGCTGTGCTAGCATGAAAATAAGCATAGTTTGAAACTGTCAGAAGAATCAATTAAATGGGAAGCTGTGCTAAATAGTGCATGTGTTTACTCACAGAACACCCAGTGGTCTTCAGAATAAAAATATTTGGCAAGCGTTTAGCTGACACTACTACTGCATGATGCTTAAAACTCATCTTTCAATCCCACTGATAAATGAATTAATATTCAAAAAAATGGAACTGTTCTAAAAAGAAAACAGTTATTTCTGTCTCTTGATTACTACTTTTCACAAATCTTACATCTAATCTTTTCAAAGGCACTATTAACATCAAAATTTAGTTAAAAATAAAGTTTCATACAAATGCTTAAATTCTGCTTCATGAATAATAGACATGCATACCATTTAGATGGCAAGACATTATTCCCCTGTGAAGTGTGCTGGAAATTTTCCTACTGGTTTCAGTGCAGAAGGATCAAGAATAAGGAATTCACAGTAAATTCATAATAGTGCTGCTGTGTTTATATGTCTTCATCATCTCAGAGAATGACTGATTTTCAGTGGTCAAAGTAAAGGCAAAATGCATCCTGATTGAATAACTATTGTAAGTTCAATAATAATTTCTGATCTTTTTCAAACAAAGCTGTGCTACATCCAGTAGCTTGAAGATACAAATTTATACCAAAAAAAACCCCAAGCAAACATAGGCAAAATCTAGATGCAGGTAAAATAATGTATTGCATGAACAGAAAGATTAGCCATAAGGTAATTCGTGAAAAAGAAGTCCACTGAAACAGGCATAATGGCACAGAAGTAGATGATGACCACATAAGGCTATGTGCCATGTCTAATGCTCTGAACTTGGGAGAACTTTCTCCTTTCCTTCCATGAGATTAACAGAAAATGACCTCTCAGTTTAAAAGCAAGGTCACAACCTTTTGTTGTGCTGTCACGTTTCCAGTGTCTGCTCTGAATAAATCAAGGTTTTACCATCTCACATAGTACAAAAATATGATATTGCATGGCTATGCATGCATATTCTGTGGGCTTCAGTCACATGCCACAGTATGTGTTTTTGTGACTTTCTTAAACATCCATTTATTTGGCTCTCACTAGTTTTTTTTCCTCCCATCATTATTTTGGAAGCAATTTGGAAATCTTAATAATACTTCCCCTAAGCAGTCTTAAGGAGTTTATTTGTTAGTTTCACAAAGGTTAATGTGATGAGAATTGTTGATGCCAGAATACATCTTATCTATGTGGACCACTCCAAAATTATGCATCCTTGTTGTTATGTTAACCCATTACAACAGAGGCAGATACTGGTAGTATGGGATTGGAAGTCGAACATTTCCATCAGTATCCCATCACATTTTGTTGTCTTGTGACACATGGCAGCAGAGGAACAGTGACAGAATAGCACCTAGCATGGAAGTGTGTATGAAGCAAAGTATGTCACTAAATTTTTCCAGTGGAAAATAAAAAATGGCATCCAATGACATTCATTGACACTTGCTGAATATTTATGGAGACCAAACAGTGAATGTGTGCTCACTGAGGTGGTGTGTAGTCTGTTTCAGCAGTGAAAACAGGAACTTCACCTCTGCTGGTACAGATTTTTATGAGCACATGTGCTCATCACTGGTGAAAATGCATAGCTAAGGATGGTGACTATGTTGAAAAACAGTGTTTTGTAACTGAGAATTTTCTGTATCAAATTGTGTGATTGTGCTCTTTGTATCCATTGTAGTTTTCATGGAAATAAATCGTAAGAATTACTTTCAGAGTTACTTATGTACATTTTAATCCTGCAAAGACAAGGCTGAGAATAAGAACATATATACATATATCTATTTATTTTATATGACTTTATATGACTTATACTTCCTCTTCATTGACTTCGAAGGGATTCAAAGTGATCCAATGTTAAAAGCTGCTAAATAAGAGAATACTGTTGCAGGATGAAGCTATATTCTCACCTTTTCCAATATTTTCCTTAAAATATACTGTCTGATGGAAAGGCAGAAATATTGAGAATAAAGAGCGAAATTGACAAATACTATGCTGCTTCACAGATGTGGGTGGAAGAGCTAGTAGCCACAGTGATCACCTCTATCATTTTGTCATTTTGAGCTTCATTCTGAAAACTGAACAAGTCTTTAAATCAATCTTTATTTACATGACAGCAGTGCTCAGGAGCTTCAGATCAGTTACGAAGGGCCATATATAAGATACTTAAAAAATAGTCCTCAGACTTCAGTCAGTCCTTGTGGAAAAATTTAAATCTGAATTTTAAATGAATGAGGTCAAGAGATAATGAGAAGTAAACAAAGCAATATATTAGGCCCATCTAGTACCAATGAGGTACTTAAATATAGCATCCTTCTTTACATTAATTTTTCTAGAGTTATTCTCCAGAGAGGCAGAAAAGAGAGGGGAACCCTGTGAGAGTGACAGACTCCATTCAAGAATAAGAGAACAGTTTTTTCCTTATGGCCTAAACACTTTGTAATATGCTCTGAGATACCAGTTCCTGATCTTTTAAACCAACACCTGTCCAGAGAATTTGGTAATTCCTGCCCAGTAGTGCATCAAATTTCTTTAATGTGAAAGAATGAGTGTATCTGGTAGTTAATGTTCTCACTCCCATGTATTCTGGTCCATGGGTATCAAACTAGATAAAGTACATGCCCACAGGTAGTGGGTAATACAGATAAAAGTAAGATGGAATAAAATAAGGTTCAGGTGAACCTTTCCTATGTGAAAAACAACAGATTTTGAGTTTTGTTTTCCTTTTTTTTTTTTTTTTTTTTTTTTTATAAAATAGTTTTTCAAACTATCTACGCTGTAACTAATACTGTTTCAATGAACCAGAAACTAAATTTGCATTTAAGTTTTGCATGGTTGCCTTGTCTCCCCAAAGTTTATTTATTTAATGGGGAAATATTTAGTAATTTAAAGGAGAGGACACTTGTAAGGTATGATTGTGTTCTATATAACCTGGAGATATTCCAAAAAATAAAGAGCATCTCCTCTGCCTGTTTGTTTTGAAATGTTATCAATGAAACATTTGGTAAAGCTATAAAAGTCTGTGGACTTCATGTAATCTAGATCACAAAATTGGCCAGTAATTGTGCAATACAAAGCATTTATGATATAATAATCAGGGAAAGAAGAAGATTGAATTTTCCGTATTAACTATTATTTGATTAATTATGGAACTAAGTATTTACACTGCAAAAATTAAAGTTGTACCTCGGTTGCTTCACTATATGAGCTAAAAACAAATAAATAGAAAAGAGGACATTGAAATGTAAAAGAAAGTCCACTTGTCTGTAAATTATTAAATACAGCTGGGAAGCTCCTACACCACAACAGATGGCCTGCAACTACAAACAAATTAACATATAGACAGCCATTACTGAATTCAATTAAATGTGTATCTAAATATTAATTAGGATTTAAAAGCGATAGCATAAGCAGAATAAATTACAGGTTTCTGTAGCACGGGGAAATTTGATTACAAAGGAGGGATCTATTGACAGTTACATTAGAATCTGACACAGTGATTATTATGAGTCACATACCAATCGAGAGTGAAGAATATCACATTTTATGCTTCCTTTGTGCAGAGGTCAGTTCCAGTCTGCTCCCCACTGTGGGAATTGACCAAATATATGAAATAACAGAGATTTCTTTTTTGCTGGAAGATTAGTTCCAGTGCATTAGCAAATACTCTAAAGCATAAATATATTTAAAAAAAAAAAAAAAGTGGTATTCTCTGTCCAAAAAATAAATGCATCTCTGAACAGAATTGAATTGTTTTGCCATATTACTACATAGTAAGAGTACATTCTTTCTACATAGACTGTGACAGTTTGATTGAAAAAAAAAATAACATCTGCAAAGACTGTAGGGACAAAGGCTATGATAAAGAAGAAGGAGTGTAGATTAATTTGAAGAATGGTAAATAATTTTTGCAAGAACAGGAATGTGAGGCCAAATACCAAAGCAGTAGTTATATTTTGCCTTTATAATTTCCCTGTAGTGATAATAAGTTCCCTGTAGTAATAATAATAAATTCCCTGTAATTTAAAATTATATAACACTCTTCACTTCCTTTTCAAAATACTTTTGTTATCACAGTTACAATTTTACAGTCTTGTAATACATGATTACCACTGCCATAATCTTCATACCGAGTCTGCAAAGCCTCTGGACTGAGACTTACCAGGCCTGCTCTGACTCAATGTTTCTAATCCACCTGCAGTTTTATTTTCCTCAGCTTAGCTATGAGTGTAATCTAATTGACCAGGTATAACTTTCCATAACTGATCATTAATTGTCCATATATAACTTTCTAACTTATATATATTGTATATTTTTATACGATATATATATATATTTATATTATTTGTTTTTATTTATTTATTTATTTATTTATTTAATCTTTGCATAGTACAATGATGGTTCCATGTAGATTAGCAGAAACAAGCTTTTGTCCCAGAGAGAATGAGATAGTAATGCCTGTAACTTACGGATGTAAGATGAAGAAATAGAGGCTTGTTATAGCAGTGAGGCCTGAAGAAGTGAAGACATAGGAAGGTATATAGAGGAGGGCAGGCACAGGGTGACATAAACTAAGACATGGGCTAGTAATGGAATATTTGACATTTATCAGAAAAAAAAATATACAAAGCTGTAGACAGATAAATTTTGTCTTTTTTTTCTTTCAGTAATAGAATAAAAAAATATTTCATATCATATGTATATATACTTGGATGTAAACTGGAGCTGTAGACTAATGAATAGAGAAGAAGATATAGAAAAATATTAGCAAACATATAAATGAACCTAAGAAGAAGAAATAAATAAAAAGAAAAGAGTGGCAGAAGAAACCAACAACATGAGTATGTCAATCTCAGCAAAGATGCAAATGCTGACAATTTACTGACACATCACTCACCAGGACCCAGAGGAGCAGTAGAAGCACGAGAAAAACACAATGGAAAAAGTCAGAGATTAAGAAGTGGGTTGATGTAAATTAAATTTTTATTTTTGCTTGTGTTGTGACTTTTCAAAGTACTTTACCAGCATTAATATTCTTTCATTTTTTTCCCTCTATATAAAGCAATCTTTATTCTAGAATTGAACTATAAAGATTCTGTTACATTAATGATAATTTACTGAGTTTATGTATACATGTAAGTTGCACCTTCTCTTTACAGGTAAATAAGATTTTCAATGAACACATTGTACATGTTATACAGCAATCACTGAGATGGATGAATGGCACTTCTAAAATTCGCAACATACCTTCACCTCTTTCAAAATTTTATCTTTAATCGTTAACTTAAAAAGTAAGTATTCTCTGGTTAAGAAGTGTCAGCACTGTGACTGGTCATTTAGCCAGCTGTTAAGGGAGCACAGGGGATAGATCTTGAAAATAGCTGTGTCAATGAAAGGTGATCGTTACTCCCCATATTTCTGAGAATTATTCTCCATTTATCATGAGCTGTGTTAGAAGGCCCATGGGGCTGCATCTTACTACTTCCAGCTAAACTGCTCATGAAGGTCATTAGCATTTATTTGACTGAATATGCCCACTGCTCACAGAAATGTTGTGGTTTTATGATTTATGATTAATATTTCAGATGATCACATTATGATCTTTAACTGGGAGTTAAAGAGTTAATGCTGCAGCTCTGGTCTTGGAAAAGAAGAATGTACTACAGATCCCAGAACACTTCTTTACTCAATTTCCATTTTCCATTCAAAGGGGAAGATCAAACTGACTGGGAGTCATGAGACTTAGATTCTTTTCCTGCTCCTCTCTGTGGTGTGCGCTCCCTAACCAACTCACAGCATTAGAGTAAAGCCCTTGCTTTTGGACACAGTCTCTTTCATTTATTTGATTTATTAACTTCAGTTTCAATTATATTGTATTATACTGTGTTATCTCACATTCCACTATCATATTTAGTTAATTGGTTTTCTCCCTTAGCTCATTGCTGCTGCTTTGTTTCTAGGCCCATCTCCCTGCCTTTTCCATACCCTCTTCCCCCCTTTCCTGGAGAATGGGTCTGCGGGTCCCTCTACCCCATTAGTCATGGAACAAGGCCTAACTGGGATAGAACCATGACAAGAAGTCATACAACTGTTCAGCCACCCAATGTGAGTGTAATAAAGTGGGAGTCAATAGACTTCAGCAGAGAAGCTGTAATGACCTGTGGGTATGACCTAAGAAAAGCTCACCTGGATCAGAAGAGAACTTGGTCATCCCACTACAGATTTCCTCTCCGAGTGCTAATAGTTCTCCAGTTACAACCTGAACTTCCCACACCTAGTTCTAGCTCTGTCCCAAATTGAGAACTATTTTTCCTTTCCTACTCCATGTTTTCTATCCTTCTAATGGCCTCCACTTCCATTCCTCTTCAGATAAGAAGCAGCAATGATCCCAGAAATGGTTTTCACAGTCTATATTTTCAGTGGTTGAAAATTGTAGGAATGGTGTTATGAGCAGGACTAGGGAAGTAATCTTTCCCATGTACTCGGCACTGGTGAAGCTCCACGTAGAGTACTGTGTTCAGTTTTGGGCACCTCAGTACAGAGAGGACATTGAGATGCTGGAGCAGGTCTGTAGAAGAGCAACAAGGCTTGTGAAGGTCTTGGAGAATATGCCCTATAAGGGGCAACTAAAGGAATTGGGGCTATTTCATCTGGGGAAAAGAAGGCTGAGGGGAGACCTTATTGCTCTCTTCCAGTACCTGAAAGGTGATTGCAGCGAGAGGGGGATTGGTCTCTTCTCACTGGTGACAAGTGACAGGACGAGCGGAAATGGCCTCAAGTTGCGCCAAGTTTAGGCTGGATATCAGGAAACACTTCTTTACAGAAAGGGTGATTAAACACTGGAATAGGCTCCCCAGGAGGGTGGTTGAGTCACCATCCCTGGATGTGTTTAAAAACTGGATGTGGTGCTCAGGGACATGATTTAGCAAAGGGTTGTTAGAGTTAAGGTAGTATGGTTAGGTTGTGATTGGGCTTGATGATCTTTAAGGTCTTTTCCAACCTGAGCAATTCTATGATTCTATCATTCTTTGAATTGTCTCTATCAAGGAGAGATTTGATTATTGGTCCACTGTAGCTCAAGATTTTTTTTTCCTTTCTTTTCTTTACTTTGTCTTCTACTTGAGCCCATGTAATTATGAAAGTACAGCTGTGACTGACGGTGAGGGGTGAGGGTGCCTCTTGATTGCTTAGAAGTAACAACACACAATTTCCTTCTTTTCTCATGACATCTTCTAAATATGTTTTCTCCTTTTTAACCCAAGTGAGTATCAGGCAAAAATATCAATGGACAAGTACCCTGAGATATCTCTGTGTTGGACATTTTACATATTCTCAGCAATCAAGGTAAAAATGTGAACTATTCTCTTTTGTAAGTAGACCTGAACAAAAGAATGATGCTGGTGCTGAACATTTTTCACTGTCTTAAGCCATTCATACTCTTGCTCTAAAATGTGTGACTTCTTTGTTCCAAGTGCAAAGAGCATACTGAACACTTAACCCCAGTGAGTGTTTTCTCCCTCTCACTTTTGAACTAAATGAAACTTATTGGATTCTCCAGTTAAATGTCATTAATCAAACCATATTTTGTGATATTCAAGCTGAAAATTTTTAACTGATTTGTACTTTGTTTACAGACTCCAGGTAGATCCATTTTATCAGTCTATAGTTGCCTCCTTTTTGCAATTTTTTTTGTATACTGTCAAAACCATTGTAAGACTCAAGTGGAAGATCAATAGGAAGACAGAGGAAAACTCATCAGCAGCTGGGAGATAGATGGAGCTAGGCAGCAATTTTTTCATTTGTAAAGATTAGAGGTTATATTAGCCTGCTGTTAGAACAATTTGAAAAAATCTTCAAATACAGCACTTTTCTTTTGTTAAAATAAATTAATCCACCAATAACAGTTATTTGCTTTTATAGCAAAATCCCTGAAAAGCACAAAATGTGGTTCTTGGATTATGTTGCGTTTTAAACTAGCAAGCAGCTAAATATCACTTAGCACTTTGTTCACTCCCTCCTCCCAAAGGAATGGGGGAGAGAAATGAAGAAAAAAAAGGAAAATGTAGAACATGTAGGTTGTGATAAAAACTATGTATTGAGACAGAAAAGGAAGAGCGATATAACAGGAATAATAATAGTATGTTTTTATATTTATGTACAAGTGCAATTGCTCACTACCAGCTGATGAATGCCCAGACAGTCCTCAAGCAGTGTCTGCTGCCTGCAGCCAATTCTCCTCAGTTTTGTTGTTTTTTTCACATGATGTCACGTGGTATGGATTTTCCTTTTCATCAGTTTAGGTCAATTGTCCTGATTCTGTCCCTATCAGCTCCTTGTGCCCCTCAGTGCCCTTGGTTGTAAGGATGGTAAGTGAAGGTGAATTGTCCTTGGCCCTGTGCAGTACTGCAAAGCAACAGCAAAAACATCAGTGTGTTACCAATGTTGTTTTCTCCTACAGCATCATACGTAGCATCATACCAGACACTAGGAAGAAAATCGACTGGTGCCAGCTGAAAGCAGGAAATATTATGAGAGTAATTTACATCAGTGATACACAATATTTAATTATCAAATCAGAATATGTGTATGTGTTAAGATATATATAGTTACTATCAGCAGACCAGCAAGAGCACTGCAACCTCAAATACAGCACTCATAGTCACTACTGATACAAAGAGCCTTATCCTGCTCTTACCTGCCATCTTATCAGGCACAAAACATACTGCGAGACCTCTCACATGAAGAAACACTCAGCGTGGATCTTTCCAGGAGCTGGCTCAGATTTATGGCTCTTCTCATAGATGGCTGTCAGACCCCTGGTGGTACTTGCTAGTTAATGTAACTTGAACTGTTGGAAAAATAATTTTGAATCACATACATACTTATTGATTTTCAGAGTAATGAGATATTAAGATAGGATTTTTCAAGAAGTCATTATGAAACCAAAGCCTAGTGAAAGATACTAAGAGTTGATTTTGGAGACTGGACTCAGGAATTTTTCAGCAGAATCTGCCATGCATATGTCCATTCTAGCATGGAATTTTCAGCTCCAAGGTCTTTGTTCCTATCGACAGACTGGCAAGATGCATCCGGGAAGGGAGAATTCTTTCCTGTATTCCCACCTTTCACACACATACACACAGACACACACACACATACAGTAAAATATTATAAATGGAATATAAAATGAGACTTGGAACATGACTTTTCCCATATTTTTACCAATATTGGGTAATAAAAAGCTATATTTTTGTCTTTCACATAAGCTTTTACTCAAATTACATTCCTAAGATATGTGACTCCACAGCAATCCTAGTGCTGTTATCAGAAACTACAGCTCACATTTATTTAAGTTAGAGCTAATGCAATTTCTCTATATGCCAGCCATAAAGAGGATATATTTGCACATGTATCTCCATACGCAAGTCTAGTATTCAACAAATAAGAATACATAATTTCTTAAAGACATATTTTTATTTCTGATTCCCAGAGAACCTGTGTTTAAATTTATGGCTCGTACATGAAATATATACTTACATGGGAAGGCACTGAGAAGCACTGAATGCACGTATAGCAAACAGGAATAAATTTTAAGATTATCTTCAGTGCAACATTCTGTGAATGCACAGGGCTTTGTTCTTAATGTTTCCTAAATCTCAATCAAGATTATCTGTGTCTTATTTTGGGAATTTTCTGCTTGTCTGAAGCGAAGAAGAACATCCATGTTAGTACACTTAGCAATGAACTTTCTTGAGCACTGATTCCATAGTAAAAAACTTTATCACCATGGTATGATATTAAATATGTTCATATAAATATCAATGTATGTATTGAATTATACAGATATGTTTAGATACATTAAAAGTAATATATTCCTATGCTATCATTTTACTGCTGTTTATTTTGACCAGAGAACTCTGTTTAAAATAACAGTCAATTACATTCTAATCTGAATTGTCTAGGCCCGTTTAAATTCATTTCTATTTGCATTTGAAATGGGGCTGTTATCCTCTCAGAAAATCTCTTAATACATTTAAAGACCTTGATGAGTACAGCAGTCCTGATAGAAGGAGAGACATGAAACACTGAGAACAAATAAGACATGCAATTCTAGGTATAAGAGAAATAAAGACTTCATGTTAGGATATTTCTTTAAAAATATGAAAGAAGACAGTGGCCTCTAGTTTTTGCCACCCCAGGAAATATAATTTTTTTTATTAAACAGGGTCAACATTTACTTTTGTTGCTGAAATGACATGTTTTCTGTCCCAGGTTTACATGGCAGTGCTTTTACATTTAATACAGCTGTAAAACATGTAGGCAGCATTTTCTTAAGCCTAAACTTTGGCTATGATAAGTGGAATTATGTGGCTGAGAAATCTTGAAGAAAAATTATTCCTTGAAAAGGGGAAAATGGTGTGGGTGCTGTTTTGCTTGTTGTGTAACTGTGTTCCTTTTCTTCTTATGTTTCTTGCTTGATTATTTTCTACTATTTGATTACAATTCTCATTATTATATAAACAACAGTGCTACTGAGGAAGAAAGTTCACATGTAAAGAAATCCTGAACAATTTCCAGGAAGGAACCGGGATCCCTGCACAAAAAAGATAAATCTAGCAGAGTGCCCAAAGTAAGTTGGGAAGCCATTTGTGATCTAAATTGCTTAAATTTTTTCAAGTTAGAATTATTAAATAATTGCCTGCTTTGACAGCTTGGTGTTTAGTATTCTTTGAAGGTGAGAGCCATCAGCAGACTAGCACTACAACTACATTACTTACATACATAGGTAGGAGTGATATATTTTTAAATAATTTCCATCTAATACTGTTAAGTAGACTAACCAGCCTATTTGATTTATTCTTAAAATAAGCATCTCTCAAAACAAAGGACCAGATCTTCAGTGTACTCAGAAACATTTTAAATGAACCTACTCAGGCCCGAAGAGCAAAATACAGTACAGACTGTAAGAGGAGTCTCCCATAGGGAAGCTGTCATTGGCAGAAAGCTGCCAAATAGTACAGTGAAAATCTAATCCACAGCTGTAGGCTTCCTACACCACCTCTTCACTAAAGACACTGCATCATTCAGCTCAGAGTAACTGTCTGTTTTCAGGGATCACATCCTCTCTGCTCCTATTTCCCTCAAGCAAATTTCTTCTTGATGCTGGTCCACTTCCTTTTGTCAGTCTCATTCTTTATTCCCCTTCAGTAAAGGTGCAACACGTTCTGTGTTCCTGTGCTAAGGAAATTTAACCTAAAAACTTGAATGCAAGGGTAGAGTTGAAAGTCAGATGAGAAATAGGATGGAAATGAATGAGAAATGCTCTGTGGCTGGGAGGAGGTGTGGGTGCTGGGAGGGTTTGCAGGAAGGTTTCAGAAATTCAGGAGGCCTCAGGATGAAGATGAAAATTCGGTCTTTGTGCTCAAATGAATTTCACCTCCTCCCCTTCACATTTAGGAAATAATTATGTGCTGGATGATTTCAAGAATGAAGAAATTTAATTGAATAGCCTGGGGAAGATGAACATAAGAGTTTTTTGCTTCCATTAAAGTTTCCCTGCCTGTTTCATGAAAACACAACCAAGTTTAAATTAAGTGAGATTCAGATGCATCCTGCTGAAATCGGAAAAGTAAGACTAAACAACAAAATGGAGCTTAGTTTGAGAAGTTATGGGAGGGTATTAACTGGTATCACCATCTGCAAATGTAGCAGAAATTGAGAGCTTTTAATGGTGCAGTCTGAATATAACACTCAGCAGCGCATGCACACACATACATGTGTAGTTAATCTCCCGTTTCCGATTGCTGACCATTGCTGTTACAATGATGTGGCAGTGGTTTACTGAATCTGGGTTTTTCCTTTATGAATAAATTATCCAGTCTTCACACAAAACATATTAGCTGCCAGAAGTGAAATTCTTACAATAGTTTTTATAATAATTTTTAATTATTTTGTTTGCTTGCTTGTTTTCAGCCAGAAGGATCAATAACAGTTAATTTCACTACTGAATACAGCACAGATTCTACAATACCTCAAATTCATGTCAAGAGGAAGGCTGAGACTTTCGTACTTTGTGGTTTTATAATAGAATCATAAGTTGCACATGAAAAGAAATTGCTTGTTAAGTAGCCATAGGTTTTTCAGCCAGAGATTTGGAAGAATTTGGAAGTTCAGAGGCTCTGGAAGGAACAGAAGGAAGAAAAAACAGATCTTATTCTGAATTTTTAGGAAGATTTTTCTCAAGGACTGATTTTTGTTATTTCCTTATTTACTCATTTGCCTAATTAACCATCATTATCAAGAAGGTAATGTACTATGTTGCTGAAATATATAATAATATATATCCTATAATATGTATCCTGTATATAAATAATATATATCCTATAATATAAAAATAGACTTCTACTTTGTTATACTGAAGTTAAAAATAAATCAATGATAACTATGTAGTGGAGTTTTGCAAGTGCAAATTAACAAAGAAAAATTATTATTACTCCTGCCTAAAGCAAAATAATTTCATAAAACTATATAGTAGAATAATAAAACAAATTCAATGTTTAAAATTCTTTTTAAAATTCAGAGCGTGGCTGCAAAATTTCTGCATTTCAAAGTGCTGTTAACTGAAAATGAATAGTCCAGCAAAATCTGCTGAAAAGGAAAATAGTCATTAGTTTTCAAAAAACGCATATAACATCTTATAAACTTTTACTAAAATTTATATTCTCACCTACAAAAAAAAAAAAAAAAAAAAAAAAAAAAAAAAAGATTATTATTCACAAAATTCACAAAATTGCAATAATTTGCCGTAGGAAGATCTTTATTTTCTTGGGAAAAGACAAAGAAACAAACAAAAAAATATTATTTGGTGAAATTGAGAAAATGAAGTGGATTTTGATTTTTCTTAATGTTATTTTCTCTAGTCACTCAATGATAATGTCAATCCTGTCTTAGGTCTGTATGAAGATGAATTTCTCATTAGCACTTAAAATGGTATATTGATGATAAAAGTGTTATTAATGGATGTGCTGAAAGTAGTTTGAAAACCGTTGTCTGTTTTCAGTGACTTCCATAAAAAGGCAAATTTGGGAGTTCTGGGGCAGATCATATTTCAGAGGCAGAAGGCAATTTTTCCTATTGTCCTGAAGCAGAGAGCTTCAATTACTTCCACCACTCCCCACACCTATACTGAGGAACATGCAACTCATGTAAAAACAAGAAGTACACAAGTACAGTTCAGATACACCCTTTCCTATGTCCATATTGATTAAGATTTTACTCCTATGCTGAAGCTGCAATACTTTGGCATGAACAATTTCTGTTCCATAGAAGCTCATTTTTAGGTATTTGCTGCAGATATTGGAAGGCAAAACATCAGAACTTGTATGGGTTTACACTGTTGTTATGTAGAAAGAGTATAAGGAAGGCAATAGAATTTGATGCAAACTCATGATACTTCAAAAAGTCAAGTGGCTGTGGCTTACTAGTGAGTACCAACTTTTGTTCTGGTTATCTTTAATGCTTCAAGTGGATGGATGGTCTCAAGGGCTGAGCTGTGTGAATCCTTGAGAAATAGTCCATGAGAGGAATTTTTGCAGAGCTTTCAGCACAAGGATTTTTCATAAAGTCAAAAATGATTCTGACAGTTTTCTCTCTGCAACTTTTCAGCTAAAGAATAAATGTTTTTATAAGTTTTCCTTCACATATCTGATTTATATGTTCTCATTTTTTTTTTCTTTCTGAGCGAAAGTGCTATGCAAAATTTATGTGGATAGCAGTTCTATTTGTAATGTATAATCTGCTTGAATTCTTACGAAAACTATTCTTTCATAAAAGATGAGATAGTCAGAGAGAATAGCACAGACCCCGCTGTTTGGAAAAGGAGTTAATTTGAGCTGTTTGATGCTTTTCAAATTACATCATAGTTTTTCTTTACAATACTTTGAAACATCCACCTTACTGATCCCCCTGTGGAGATAAATAGAATAAAATTATATGGGCCAAAGCCTTCAACCTCCTGTAGCATATTATGTAGCACTATTTACATGGTACATGGTTGTCTGTATTTTCTTCCACATGAATTTTGAGAGCCATTGATTGAATTTGTATGCTTGGCTATCTTTATATGTGAGTCTACATAATTTAAATGCACAGTGCAAATATCTGTTTTAAAAAATAGACTTGAAATAAAGCTAACAAATTCAAAAGAAGTTATGAATAAAGTTACAAGCAGTTAACCAAAATAAAAACAATTCCTTAGTATAATCTAACAAAATACATTGAATGAATCAGGAGTTTAGGTCAGATCCAAAACTCATTCTTACACTGGTAATAAAATTTTAAAGTTTAGACCCATGATTGATCATACTGATATTCACAGAAGGATTATTCAAAATGTCCCCTAATAATGAGCTTGTCCTAGCTATTCAAAAGTATGGGAATATGTGAGGAAATTAAAAGTGAAAAACACACATTCAAATGGAAGGATATGAGGATAGGTTTTGTTTATCCAATAATATTTTGAAGTTAAAAATATTGGTATTGATTTCCATTTTAATCAAAAATTGTAGGGCATTTTATTATCTTGACTGATTTCCTCCTGCTTTATATGCACTTGTGTTGTGATTGTGAATACTTGCCAACTGTATCTTGTGTTACATCAGAAAAGGGGTAACCAGCAGGGTGAGGGGATTGATTGTCCCCTCTCTGCTCTACTCTTGTGAGACCCCATCTGGAGTATTCTGTCCAAGCCTAGGACCCCAGGATAAGAAAGATGTGGAGCTGTTGGAGTGGATCCAGAGGAGGGCCATGAAGACGATCAGAGTTCTGCAGCACGTTTCCTATGAAAGCATGGAGAAGAGAAGGCTGTGAGGAGACCTCATTGCAGCCTTACAGTATTTAAAGGGACCTTATAAACAGGAAGAAGATTGAATTTTTACGTGGCCCAGTAGAGGTGAGACAAGAGAAAGCAGTCTTAAACTAAAAGACGGGAGAGATTTAGAGAAATCAGAAGGTGGTGAAGTGCTAGAAGTCTGCCCAGAGAAGTTGAGTGTGCCTCACCCCTGGTTGTGTCCTGAGCCAGGCTGGTTAGTGCCCTGGGCACAGAATGCTGAGTGACTGATTACAATAAAATGAAATCTTGTATTCTACCTTATTAGGAGGAAATGACACAATTTGTAGATATGACATCATGAATTCCACAAAGCTTTAGCTGAGACAGTTTACTGAAAAAGTTTACTGCTCTCAGAGATAAAATCTCAGATTTTCTTCTGTCTCAAGAAGATATTTGGTCACATTCTGCAACTGTTCTTTATTTTCTCTATTACTCAGTAGTGCTGACACCACACCACGGCTCTCTCAGAGCCCCCACCCAGTGAAGGCCAGCAGGCTGGGGGCGAGCAAGAAATGAGGGGGGGACACAGCCAGGGCAGCTGATTTAAACTAACCATGGGGTATTCCACACCACATGATGTCAGATACGACCATAAAAGCTGTGGAAGGGGAAGGAGCATTCTCATTGTGGAAACATCTGTGTTACCAAGGATCTGCTACATGTAACGAAGATCCACTTCCCATTTTGTGACTGAACATCACTTTCCAGTGGGAGAAGGAGAACAACTGTTATCTCCTTTTGCTTCCACATAGCCTTTGCTCATATTTCCTTTCCTTTAATTGAAGTGCTCCTAATCTCAATCCATGAACCTTTTTAAATCACATTTTCTCCCTGTTTTTTTTTTGAGGAGAGGGTGTCAGAGAGCAGAGTGGTGGAGCTTAAATTCCCATCGATGTGAAAACACCAAAAACCATAGTCATCTGGAAGTGATAGAGAACACCATTCTGTTTTACTTGCTAATTTGAAGTAACTGCTCACATATGATCACAACAAAGCTAGTAGGCTGCCAGTTATGAGCTAGTGAAGTACAGTTTTAAGGTGTGATACGGATTCCCTCCTCTTTAATTAAGATGGTGGTAGACTATTGTAATGCTACTAAGCAATAAGTTTAAAAGAAGAGACTTCTGCACTAATGGACACTTGTGAAAAGAATGAGAGGATCTAAATAAGTTAAAGAATGTGCTAAGAGAGAAGCGTGATGAGAATAATAGAAAAAAAAATTCAATTCAAAATAAAAAAAAAATAGCTGCAGTGAGATAATTTCTTCAGGATTCAGATAAAAGTATTTTTTCTTACCATTATAATTGCATGATTTTGATACGTTCTTCAAATCATTTTAGTGAATAATTTTTTAAAAAAACAACACACTTTTGAAGTTCTGGAACATAAAATATGTGGGTTTTTTCCTTACTTTTCAGGCTAGTCAAAAGTAATGTACTGATTTCTTGGAGTAAAAGCAAAAAACATCTGTTTGTGTTCACAACATATTCCTAGATCTGAAGTGTATGTAGGGGCCCTCTATACATGTGCTTGATACTGGTTAGACTGCATATTTTGCTATTTCATCTGTTCTTAAAGTGCAGCAGAAATCTGTAGATTCAGTTCTGAGTTATGTTATTGTAAATTGAGAAAATAGTATGTAGGAAAAATCATAAAAACTCCTGTCTAAAAGAAAGAACCATCACAGATCTCACAAACTTGTATATGCTTCACAGTTATAGTTGATTAAATTATTTCAGTTTATATGAATATCAGATGTACAACAATGACATATTTAAGATAGGCAATTACCTATAACGTGTAAGAGCAGTAAAGTGGTATTTTAATTTCATGTCTCTAAGTTCTAAAACCCATATAGTCTAATAGGCTTTTCCTGGGGAGCAAAATGAATCCTATAAATTTAGAGCATATTGCTCTTGCTTTATCTTATGGTAGTTTCTTCTTTCCATGTTTGAAAAAAAAAAAAAAAAATAGAGATAAAAAGAGCTTCTACATATCTTAGAAAAGCATACACAAGAAATTAAATTAAGACCTCAAATGACTTGAGGTGGAAACTTAAAACCACAGGGATTTATTTTGGGTCTTACATGAAGTATTTTTACTTAGGTCTGATTTTCCAAAATTATTTGAAGAGTGATTTTGGCCAAAAGCTGAACACATTAAAAGTCCTTAAATTAATTTCTTTAAAAGAAGAGAACCTATCAAATAATTGCAGTTCATTTGTTGAAAGGAGAATGTAATTTGCAGTGTAGTACTGCTGCAATGTCACAGGTTTTAATGAATATCATATTAAATGTCCATCTAAGTCAATGAGAACCATTCTAGTCCTAATTGTGAAGATTCTTTTAAACGAAAGAAGACCAAGAGAATATGGTTGTATATTCTTGTTATTTAGTACAAAAATTGGAAAAACTTCCCTCCATGTACAATAAAATGTCTAACTGTTTTGACTTAGGAATTGATAGGCTGTCAAATAAAACTGTACTCCAATTTTTGAAGCCTTTTTACTCAGAATGAAGTGTTATTAATCACAAAGCAGCTTGCATGTATCTTAAAAAAGAATGTCAATCACTCTCTTGAATATCCTAACAGATGTTTTTATTTCTAGATTTTTTTGGCCAATAAATGCCATGAGTATGGTACATACCAGTTATGTCTTCTTTTCCCCACATAATAAGAAGTTATTATTTCACAGCTTATAAATTTGTCAGTGCAAGCTGATTACTTCTGCTAATTTCCCTTTCTATAGGCATGACTGCAAGAAGCAATTAGATTCTAAATGTTAAAAATACAAAATGAATTCTCTGCTTTGTCTTTTGTGTCTGCTATAGAAGGTTGCATAATTTTAAAGAATGTGTCTAATATTTTACATGGAGAAGGGAAACTTGGAGAGCTAGTGCATGCTCTGTGCTGTGAAGGTTAAGCTAAACTCCCCTGTGCAATAGTTACCAAAATCAGTGACATTCGCTAATGATGGACATGTCTCAAACATATTAGAAAACAGTGTTTGAATAAAATAGCATTGGAATCTTTCCTCCATATCAATCAATGATCAAGTCCTGCTGGCTGGGGATGGAGTTTTATCTGAAGGGTCACCTGGCATGTAATCAAAGTCATGTCATGAGAGAAAGTCATGAGGAGAGGAGAGGAGAGGAGAGGAGAGGAGAGGAGAGGAGAGAAATAAAAACCAACAAACAAAACTTAAAGGCACAATCTGACATTTGAAAACCATGTCTACATAACTCAAAGAGTAAAATAGGTAGTTCTCTGCTCTTGCTGCATTCCCCTAGTGTTGTTTTATTCAATGAATTTGAGAAGCATATATTATTAATTCAAATGCAGTACCAGTAGTATACCAAAAACATGTCAGTGATTCGTGTGTGTTCTGTGAACCATATCTAGTAAGATGTTCAGATGCAGCTCCCATGTCTCAGGGATTTCATAGAAGGGCAACTGGACAAAGATGATGAGTTGGCCTCAGGTAATCCATATATCTTGCTCTGAAACAAGACATTTGAAGCTATAAAGGTAATCGCTGGGCACTATGGCATACAGTTTAATATTTAATCCATCTTTCAGTCATGTGATGGGATGCCTGTGGCAGCACTGTCATTTCTCACCTCTCAATGGCATGAATCTTTCTGACTGGGCCCTGAAGGATCTCTGCGGTATTTTTGGCTCTTGGCCAGATGCACATTAGTCATATGGCCTTTGAAAATCTCCTCAGAGTTGGACACAATGCCCTTGTATGATCTTCTGCTGCAACTTTTAGCATGTGCCTGATCTGGTGACAACTCAGCAGCTTGAGTGTTACATCCCCTGATAACATAAAGCTACAATAGTTACTACGGAAACTCTTGAAATTTTTCAAACAGAAGCTGAGCAATAAACTCCCATTTTTGCCTGTCTTGAAAAACCTACAAATAGAATCTCATTGGTCACTGTCCAAAGCATCTAAGACTATGTCAAGGTAGTCTTAAGGATAAAGGCAAATGAACGATACTGCCAGAAATTCTTAAAGACTACAGCAGAGTTCAATTAATATAAAGTAACTAAGACTGAAACAGTAAATGTATCAACCAGTTTTTATTATTTTTATCATTGTTGTTATTTTTTGCTGAATAGAAACTGATTTAAAAACCAGTCTATTAAATTGAGACCTGTTGATGTCATAGAATATTATGTTTGCACTAAAGGCAAAGTCGTGTTACTTATTACTGGTGATGCTCCTGGATGAATAAAAGCTTCTGCAGATCTTTCTGAAATAGAAGGATTAGTGTAAGACTTGAAGTCCTTGAAAAAAATGCATTTAGATCTTATACAATGGTAAGAACATAAGGCTCAGTTATGACGACATTATGCTGTAGTGTGTCTGTCTTTAATCACCTTGAAATTTATTATTCAAGTCATCCTCTTAACACAAGTGTAATTTGTAAATTTACATCTAGTGCATCAGATTTTTGATAATGATACATTTTACTGATTTCGTTTGAAGGCTAAATAAATAATCTTGCCTGATTGATTCGTAGAGAGTTTAAGCTGATACTTGTTCATAAATGTTCACAATTGCTATCTTAGAAAAACAGCAACAGAAAATAATCTATTTTTACTGGGAAAAATGTAATTGTTGACTATCCTTGTAAAAAGTCTCCAAAGCCTTTACAATACTGCTTACTGGGTTACTTGTTTAGTTTTAGCCTGAAATTCTGAAGAAAAAAATAAAGAAAAAAAAAGTGAAATAGATCAGAAAACCGGGCGTCAGTATGCAGTTTACCTCATTTAATGAGAAGTCCTTTTGACTTTAAAGTAATATCATACATGAACAAGTCAAGACTGACTTCACAGACCAAACAAAGATCATTAAAAAAATTCTAAAAATCACTTACATCTTGAGTAAATTAGTATTGGACAGATGAATGTGTTATAATAAGGCAGAAAGTAGTGAAGTTCATCTCCTGAACTTGCAAGAAGAGATTTGGTTGCAGAAGGAGAATTTCTCCCTGAAGGAGAGTCCTAAGACAGCTTGTGCAACCATTGTGATATCAAGAAGAATTTGACAAATTTATCCCTTTATCCTTTGCTTTCTAGCATCTTCTTCTAGGGATGTGTATAATGTTATGCAGTGTACAAACCAAATAGTATTACCATAGTATAAACACCAGTATTACTGTGTTATAAATGTTTCTTGAAAGGAAGCACTCTTTTTATGTATGTGCAACATATTATTAAAGCTTGTGGGTTTGCTGGAAAACAAGATGAACACATTGCTTTTATACTCCTTATTAGAAAATCAAAGTAAATTGGAAGAAGGAATCCTTAGTGATTTAGGCACACAACTTTTGCTCCAGTAAATGACTTCTATGAGTTCATTTCAGCAAAATGACAGAATATATCAATGTGAAGATTTCTCTGAGAATTCATACTAAGCTACACTTATTATTGTACTATACCTATGCTAAATTTTTAGTAGAATATTAGTAGAATTTTAGAATATTAGTCTGAATGATTTGTACATGATCCTCTGAAACTTGCAGTAGTATAGCCAGTCCAGTAATAAGACGTAATCCAGTATATACTATCAAATATGGACTGCAATATCCAATTTTGAGGAAAACAAAACCTTAAATTCCTTTCCATGCAAGTTCTGTAGCTATAGGTATTTGAGAAAGAACTTCTAAAATATGACCCTTTGAAAACTGTATTCATATGATTGACTTGTTCAATTTTCATTGAATTTTGTAACACGTAAAATAAAAAGTCCTCATTTGCTCCTTTGAGTTAAAACATTTTAGCAACATCTCAACATATTTTTCCTTGTGTGAATATCTTTCAAGTGAGCTATCTAAATAAAAGTTGATGTTACTAGTGGGAACTGGGAACCCTTTCCCAGTTCCTATGGGCCCTTCCTATGGGGCCTGTCCTCTTCAATATCTTTATTGATGACCTCGATGAGGGCATCGAGTGCACCCTCAGTAAATTCGCAGATGACACCAAATTGGCTGGAAGTGTGGATCTGCCTGGGGGTAGCGAGGCCCTACAGAGGGATCTGGACAGGCTGGAGAGCTGGGCTGGAGCCAATGGGATGAGTTTCAACAAGGCCAAATGCCAGGTCCTGCACTTCGGCCACAACAACCCCAGGCGACTCTACAGGCTTGGGGCGGTGTGGCTGGAGGACTGCGTAGAGGAAATGGACCTGGGGGTATTGATTGATGCTCGGCTGAATATGAGCTGACAGTGTGCCCAGGTGGCCAAGAAGGCCAATGGCATCCTGGCTTGCATCAGAAACAGTGTTGCAAGCAGGAGCAGAGAGGTGATTGTTCCCCTATATTCAGCACTCGTGAGGCCGCACCTCGAGTACTGTGTCCAGTTTTGGGCCCCTCACTGCAAGAAAGACATTGAGGCCCTGGAACGTGTTCAAAGGAGGGCAACAAAGCTGGTGAGGGGTCTGGAACACAGGCCATATGAGGAGAGGCTGAAGGAGCTGGGAATGTTCAGTCTGGAGAAGAGGAGGCTCAGGGGAAACCTCATTGCTCTCTATAACTTCCTGAAGGGAGGCTGTAGTGAGCTGGGGGTCGGCCTCTTCTCTCGTGTCATTAGTGATAGGACCAGGGGGAATGGTTTCAAGCTACGGCAGGGGAGATTCAGGCTGGACATGAGGAAGTATTACTTTCCAGAAAGGGTGGTCAGGCACTGGAATGGACTGCCCAGGGAGGTGGTGGAATCACCGACCCTGGGGGTGTTCAAGGAAAGACTGGATGTTGTGTTGAGGGACATGGTTTAGTAGGAGCTATTGGGAATAGGTGAACGGTTGGACTGGGTGATCTTTTAGGTCTTTTCCAACCTTAGTGATTCTATGATTCTATGATTCTATGATTCCTACTTGCTGTAACATTTAAACACAGAATCTCATTGAAATCTTCTAATAAAGGAGTTAGTAAAGTGAACCAGAGCAATAATTGCTTCATTTACTGTGTATTTTAGTCAAAAAGGGTTTGTGATGAACTACAAAGATTTTTCTGGTCATGAATAGAACTACTGGTAGAAGAGAGAGGTGGAGACCAACTTCAGAATAACCAGTGATCAAGGTTATTTTTTATGCAAAGAAGCAACTGAATCATCACAGAGATTCCATAAAAACATGTTCAGCATGTGTTTTATTAGTCAGCTGTCTTGTGCCTTCTTTCCTTCTCTTTGCACTACTTGATAGTGTAACAACAGAAGAATGTCAATACAAAGAACGTCAGTCTTCTATTAAGATGCTAAAAAAAGTGTTGTGTTTTCTTTTTATAATATTGGCTATCTCTGATTTTCTTTGCCTCAAGCATCACTTTAAAGTTTATTTAAAATCTGATTTAATTTTTTTTCTTTAATATCTCATTTTCTCATAGAAAACATTGACAGTTATTCACAATATTGAGAATATACCTGTCTTTAATAGCATGTGAGAGAAAGAGAAGAGGATCACTTTATTCATTTGAAGTCATGTATCTCCAAGCAGTGCAAACAGAAGAAAATCTAATAGTCTTCCTTTTTTTTTTTTAAGCTAAATTTTGTGCAGTAGGCTGTAAGAAATCAAAGTCAGATCATAGTGACCAAACAGTCAAGGCAGATTTATGCAGATTATTTTGAGGTGTTTTATATGGTACTGTAAATATCCTTCAAATTTTTCCTAGTGTCTAATAAATCTTTTATCCTTCATCAACAAAACCTTTTATAAGTAATACTACTCCAATAATAATACATAATATTTCAAATAGCTTGCTGTACCTTCTACTAGATCACTGCTGGACATAGACAATTTGGAGAAGAAATAGTAAGGCAATTTCTCTTCTACCGAAAGTGAACACTGTGGAAGATTCAATATTTGGTTGAAAGTCAAGTTTTTGAAGGTTAGAGTTGCTGAAGAGTCTGCCTCTTTTTATTTTCTTCCTGTCATTTTTTTTTTCCTCTGCTACAGTAAATTTAGAGACTAGATGTCCTGAATGGATGCTGGAGACCTCTTTGCTAAAAGCTTCATGTTAGACACTGCCAAAAGGTCAAAACATTTTTTTGCAGCTCCTCAACCTACATTCTTGCTGTTCTGTTAGTTAAGAGATTACAGCTACTATTTGCAACAGGATAATTCTATATCTAAGCCATTTGAATATGAATATCCATCATTTTATTTTCATTCCCAGTCATAGTAATTCTATGATTAAGAGAGGGAGATGTGGAAAATTAAGTGGAGAATAGATAGTCTTTGCTTTGAAGTTTTTCAGTTCTTCAGTTTTTCAGTGAGTGTCAGATTGGTATCAGTATCTTTCCTGCATAATTATGTATTCTCACTGTCATTTCAGAAACTGGATATTGCATGTATTTTGATAAAATTTGATATCTTCGGTATACAAAGAATTATTCAAATACTAGGGAAATTGTATTTGTCCATATTTTGCTTAAATTCTCATGTTGTCTCTAACTGGGATCAAGTTTGACTAATTCCTACATCACAAGATTCTAAAAAAAATTAGCTGTGTTGCCATATGAAAGGAAAATAATTATTAACGTTTACTAATCGAGGCTTGAAAAACAAAGCGTAAAATCCAAGATAGTAGAACTTGTTTGAATATTATGAAAGCTGATGAAAAATGTTCTATAGGAAATGTTTTCTACAGCTTTTAGTCTCCAGGTATCTGCTTCATATTCTATTTGCAATGTACACATGATTTTACAAAACTTTAAAAAATATTATTATTATTGTATTTGGGAAGTCTGAAATTACTTAGCACATTCATTGTAAAGAATTATTTATATTTCAGCATGTTGAGGCATCCACTTCAGTTTTCCTCCTGAAAATATCTGCATCATGTCTCGTTTCCTGCATGGTCCCCTAAAATTATTTCAGAATGGAACAAAAGTTTTAAATACACTCCAGCAAGAAATTGCTACGTATAGCCTGACTGATGCCCACTACATTTCTGTGTACCCATTATATTAAAGAATTTCAGAATTCGTAATGGCTTTGTGCTGTTCATAATATCATTTCAGAATGCAAAGGGCAGAATAGATATTGCACAGAATAACTACCTCATGTTTTGATTTCCCTCAAGTACAAATGGTGTATAAAAGACCACTATGTGAAAGGAAGCAGATGAAAATATTGGAATGTCAAAACTCGGAGAGTTTTAAAAAATCTGCAGCAGACTTGAAAATATGTTGCACAGATATAAGTTAATGGAAAAAAGAAAAAAAAAAGAAGGAAAGCGCATAACAAAACACAAAAGTATGACTGGATGGTAAATAAAAGACTGCATTTAGGAGCTAAATAAATTCTTGTAAAATGTTGCACTTTAAAGCTGAAACCAATGAGAAATTATTTATTTGAAATAGAAACATTTTATACCATAATCAAGCTTAAAAGGACAAAAGAAAATAGAAAAAAAGTAAGCAGTAACAATAATAAAAAAAATACATATAAAACAATACAGTTTGGACACTAGAATGGATTTACCAAGGAAGAAATCACAGCAGCAAGCTTGCTGGAGTTCCAGAAACATTTGTGCAATGTTTTCAGACATTTGGTTTAATTTTCAGGTAATTCTGCGTGAAATCGGGAATTGGACTTGATCCTTGTGAGCCCCTTCCAAAAATATTCTAAGATTCTTTCATTCAAACAACCAAAAAAAAGCATCCAAACTTTTTATGTTATTATTTTGGTTTTTTTTTGTTTGTTCGTTAGGACAGATTTATTGTACCCTTGGCATGATTCTGTGTTTGAAGAAGAGACTTTGAAAGGTTAGGTCATACATAACCATCTCCTAATCATACTGACAGTTAAATTTTACTCTGAACTTCAGTATGGCCTGACTTCCACCTAGATATGGAAGAGATGATTTCAAATTCAGAACATATAATACTGAAATAACATCTGTATATGATTATCTGATTCAGAAGGGATGAAAGAATAACCAAATTAGGAGTTCTTATCAATATGATTTCATTTTATTTCCTGATACTATAATGTAAACCTCACAAATCTTAGAATCTAACAATTGTCTTCAGTGTACAAGCTAGGTGTTTTGGTAATCCTAATTGTAAAGAGAGAAAGAGCTTTAAGTAATGAACAGCTTCAACCCAAGGTAGGTGAATAGAGCCCTGAATATTTATAATCTTTTTCTATTTTTCTACCATCTATGAAATAAAGTTATGGGTCAAATACAAAACAACTATGTTGTAGAAATCTACAGATATGCTGAGTGAACCCTACATGGCTTGACAAAGTAAGCTACTGAAGATAGAAGTAACAGTATATTAAATTGGTTGTTATGGTTTTGGAATACGGTACTTCTCCAAGTAAAAACAATGAGAAGTTCCTATCATTTTGGATGATTGGCTTAATAGCTTAAAAATGAATGATATTAGAGAAAAGACTAGGAAATGGATTTCCATGCTGTGAAGGAGGCTAAAAGCAATTTCTGAAATTTACACCAATGTCACTTCAGCCTAGAAAACAAAAATTGGAAACATACTGAAAAGCTTCACAAACTTTTGTGAAAGCTGTTGAGATGGGAGAGGAAAATGCATTTTGTTCTCAGGAAGAAAAAGAAGTTAAGAGAAATTTGGGAGGGAGGCAACATGGTGATCAGTAGGAAGTTCACTTAAGGTGTTGGTTCCTGAATAAACATAAAAGAGATAGGGAGCAAAAGGAAAGCTATGTTTTACTGATGTTTTCTTTGGCATTTCCATAACAGTCTTGCTTTTCTCAAAGCTGATTTTTTTTTTTTTTTTTTTTAATAAAGGCATTATGTGATAGATAGCAAATGTACCTGAATCTAAACTCCAATAAAGATGAATTTTGTCACAATAAATGCACTTGTTCTTAGTAAAGTGAGAAATGGCAAATGCACAGAAAGCCTTGCACTTGTACTTAATCATTGCACTTGATCAGGAAACCATTTTCTCTACACATTTTTTTTTCTGGTGTGGCAATCTGGAGAAGGCTGCTATTGTTGCAGGAGTTACAAGAGCAAGAACTGGGAAATAAGAAACATCCTAAGTTGGTTCCCGTTGATCTGCTGAGGGAAATTTATGTTCCAATGCTCAAATATTTTCTGGATAATTTTCAAATACTATTATTAATTTTTATTTTATCCCACAATGTCAGAGGTGGGTGTTGGAGGTACAACAGCAGAGGTTGAACCTTTCCAGCAATATTTTGTTAGATTTAGTTGTTGCATGACAGATGGCAGCAGAGGGGCGCTCTGACAAATGGTGTCTAACATGGAAGTGCAAGTGAAGCAAAGGTGTGTCACTAAATTCCTGAAGTAGAAAAAATTGCAACTATTGAAATTCATTGCCACTGAATGTTCACAGAGACCGAACAGTGGTTGTAAGCACAGTGAGGCAATGGGCACTGTGTTTCAGACGTGGGGACAGCAATGTGAAAGACAAGCTATGTTCTACATGGCCATCCATGCACGGCTGTCACACCATGAAATGAAGACCATCTGTTATCAGGTCAAATCAGCTATTGATGGTAATTATGTTGAAAAACAGTGTTGTGTAGTGGGGAATTTACTTTATCAAAGAATGTGATTGTGCTCTTTGTATCTGTTGTACTTCCTTGTGCTCTTTGTATCTGTTGTACTTCCCATGGAAATATAAGGCATTATTTCAGAGCAATGTATATGTGCAAATACTGCTACTTTTCCGAACACAAATTAATAAAATAAACTTGAAATCTCTTATACTTTGGAATTGCAATCAGTTTTAAATTGTGTAAAATAAATCAGTATCTGGTAACTTGTATAAAATATAAAAGCATAACTGAAAAATAATTTATTTTTTGCCATGAATGTGTTCACAGCTATTACATATACTCATATATATATATCAGCATGGAACTATATACATTTTGTTACCAGAGAGCACTATTTTAAAGCAACTTAATATTGCATTTCTTGTATTTAACATAAGAATAATGTTCTGTTGACTTTTCTGTCTTAGCATATTGATTTGATGAAAATACTGCAATTACAAAGATTATTTGGCAAAGAATTTCTAGAAAAGTAAATGCAATTTCAGGGTGTATCACTCAAGTTATTTCCCACAGATAAAGTGAAATGTGACTGAATTTTTTCTGTTCAAGCCTCATGTGGAATATAGAGTTAACTATGGTCTTTTGAGCACAATGAAAATTACAACAATTGCGAAGAAAATTGCTAAAATAACAGCATTTATCAAATGAAAAAAAAAGATTGAAATAACTTTACCTCATTTAGCATAGCTGAATTAATGTTTTCTCCAAAAACTTAAAGATAAATACACAGAAAGCAAAAATTCTAGATGTCAGCATTGGTTTGAATTGGCATTATTCTCAATTAAAAAAAAACTTTTACATTGCTACACTGAAAGTTAAAGAAAAAGTAGTTCTAAGCACTAGAATTTCAAGGTATCAATTCAATAACAAAAGAAAAATATAGAGCTATCTACAGCACTTAGCTTCATAAACGTAAGTACATCTCTATAATGTGTCTTTTTGTCATAATTTCAAATGTCTGAAAAATAACAAGTATCTATGAGTGGTGATCCAGGAGGCCAATTAAATTCTATGCCCTATGCTCCAAATCTAAAGCCAGAAAGAATTTATCAAATACTGCTTCTTATGGCCAAATAGCTATGGGTTCATAAATATGTCTCTCAGAAGAGACATGCTGAAGCTTGGAATTATGTGTTTTTACTGCAGACTTCAGCAGTGGGAGTTAATTTCACTACATCTGAAAGGAATTAGAGAAGTCTGGAGAAAAGGATAAGAAATTGGTGCAGGATGAAAATCCATTGAAATCTTTTTGAGTGGTGTAGAATTCACAGTATTTATTATAACAGATTCTCCAGCATCTACTGAAATCAACCAATTCAATTTTGTACAAAATGATTCTTAATTCTTATGTATTCCCCAAAATACATGAAATAGTTCATCATGCATGAATCTGTTCTCACCTGCTCAGCAACAGGAAAACGTTGTGAAAGCATTTTATTCTCCAGTTTAAATTTGTTTTATGTCCAATTTTGTATGTTCTATTACTAATGCCCTTAGATCTTCTGAATCTTCAAGCAAGAACAGGTTATGTGCTATCTCCCACTTTAATTATTTTTACTCCTTTACTCTTCTATTGTGTATAAAGAGTGAATCTATCAACAAGATCCTCTGTCCATAAGTCCATTTTCTTTTCACTGCTACTTTTTTTGCATGCATATTGAAGAGAATTAATCATCTATCAAAACATGACTGTCTCCTTTATTTATTGGAAGACACAGAGCTGACAGAGAAAAAAAAAAGTAATAAAGAGAAAACTGAGGAATATTTTCAAATGTCAGTATTATACATTTGCATCTACATTGGAGTTAGGAACTGACAAAACAATTTGGCATAGTCCAAGACAGGATTCAGGAGACGAGTTTGAGCAAAGCACACATTACCTTCTACAAAAATTAGGGAATTTGAGAGATTATAAAAGGACTTTATATTTTAACTTTTTAAAATTCTGAATAATAAAGTATTAAACGAAACCTTAAACAAACATTTTATTAGTGATAAACAATGTAGCATTATTAAAATAAATGCTCTCTGTGTCAATAAAAAAAGAAAAAAAACCATAAGTTTTTGACTTTGTTATAAGTTATACATATATTATTATATAAGTATTTTGATTTTGTTTACTGAACAAAAGAGTCGATTATTGACATATGCCAAGCCACAAAGAGTATGATATGTCTGTTTGACATTACTTGCTGTTTTTTTCCAACAGAATTTTATATTAAAAAGGTATTTAACATCCTATATTTTTGTGTATCTGTACAGCTATACATCTATTAAAATATGCCCAAGTACACAATAGAAAACATTTAATATAAAAATTTCATGCCACTGATACCAATTTCCAAGGTGAAATTTGATTGTAATGTATCTCACATTTTTCCAGTAGCTTCCGTTAAATTTATGTTTCCAGCTTCTCCTCTTTAAAGCTGAGTGTGATAACTACCTACAACACAGTTGGTGGAGACAAAGAGAAGCAAGGCTGTTGCTGGGTTTGATTTCATTCTCCATAGTTTGCAGTAACTGAAAAGTAAAAGATCTTATGTGTTAACATAACGTTAGCATTTATGAACGTCTCCTTGATTTTCTTGTGTAATAATAGTACATAACTCATGGTCATCTCCGACAGTGAACAAGTAGATCACAGCAGGTTCTTTTCTTGGTGCTTGAAATGAGAATTATATATTCTTCTGGAACTAAAACCTACACCACTGAGATTATTTTTCTTATTCTCTACTTATATTGTTACATTTTCTTTTGCTCTTTCAGCATTTACACGTATCTATTTTTGTTAAATTTATTAATAGTATCTTGTTAAAATAGTTAAATTTGTTAACATATCACATTTGAATGTGATCTATGGAAACTAAATGCTGAGAAATAAATACTATAGATTAAAGCATGAAACATTTATAATATGATAAACTAACATGCTTATCTGCAAACTAAGCACAGCATGTGCTGCCATTTCCTAAGTATGTAGGGGACATAAAATTTTAACATGACATGAAAAAATTTCAGGCAATGCAGTACATAGGAAACATCTTTGTTAGTGTCACTTGGTATAGAATGCTCGGGGAATATTAGAAAAAAATCTCAACTGAAGGAAGTGATTAACTCCCCTTAAACAACTGTCGGGTGAATGCAGCTAGAGTACTGCATCCAGTTTTGATTTCCTCAGTAAAAGAGAGTCTGATAAGTTAGATCATGTTCAGAGCCTTCTGTTCTTTTTTTCTTCTTTTTCAAAAGTTGATTCTCTGAATTACAAAGATTAAACAGATCCAAAGAAGGCTGATGCTAATAAGTAAACAAAAATTCAGAGAAATAGATAAAAATATAGTGTATTCTCAACTATCTGGTGATTGTTTTTTTAAGACAATTTGTAAAAATTTGTTTTATTTTTCAGGTCTTTCATCTCAGAATATTAATATGAACAAAATAACAAATGTTATCACACTGAGAATTTTGACTGTGGTTTTGATTTGAAATATAGTAATTTAAGTGTGTCCATTGAAGCAATAGAAAAAATGTTTTCATGTGACTTTAAGTATTTTCAGGTATTTTAAATCTGAAAAAGGTAACATTTTTTTCTGAACTACTAAAATTGGATAGACAAAAAAATGATTGTAAACAATAACAGCAAATATATTAAAATATATGCAAGTTTTAAGACTAAATAAAGATACAAAGAATTAGAATTAGAAACAGACATGTCATTTTATCATTGCTGTGATAACAGACAAATTAAACAAAAGCTTTTCTTAGCCACAACCATTATAGAGTAGAATGCAATAGTTTAACTGAAAGTCCCTTTCAAAGAAAATGTAATTCAACCTCCAAGGACCACTTCAGGGATAATCAATATTTAAAGAACATTATTGAGGGCATTGTCCTAATATGTCTTGAATACCAGCAGGCACGGGACATCAACCAGCTATCTAAGAAACCTATTCCAGTGTTTGATCACCCTTACAGTAAATATTTTTTTTCCTAATATCCAGCCTGAACTCGCCTCTGCGCAGCTTTATATCATTTGCATTCATTCTATCATTGTGATCTCTCTACTAGGAAAAGATCAGCACTTCCCATTCCATTTCCTCTCAGGAAGTTGCAGAGAGCAGTGAAGATGTCTCTCAGCTTTCTTTCCTTCAAATCAGACAGATCAAGTGTCCTCCACCTCTCCTCAGAGGACAAACTTATCAGCTAAACTTATCAGCATGTTTATCAGCTTTGCTGTATTACTCTGTGTACTTTCAATGTCCTTAACATCCTTTTTCTATTGTGCACCTGAGAACTGTACACAGTATTCAAGGTGAGGC
The DNA here is from genome assembly GCF_019238085.1 of Lagopus leucura. Taxonomy (NCBI): domain Eukaryota; kingdom Metazoa; phylum Chordata; class Aves; order Galliformes; family Phasianidae; genus Lagopus; species Lagopus leucura. The sequence continues at coordinate 20,234,508 of NW_024962265.1, read as the reverse complement.
CGAATCAATGCTAAATACAGAGAGAGAATCACCTCTTTTAACTAGCTAGCCATGCTGTTTTTAATGCATTCCAAAACATGGCTTAACCTCTCGGCTGTCAGGGTACACTTCTTGCTCATGTTGAGCCTGCTGTCATCAGCATCACCAGGTCTCTTTCTACCATGCTGCTCTCACGACACTGGTCCTGCAGGTCTGTATGTGTGCCTAGCATTACTCCACCTCAGGTGCAGAATCCAGGATTTTCTTTTATTTACTTCATATGTTTACTGATTGTTCCATGCTCCAGTCTGTCCTGAATCTTTTTCAAGGCTTCTCAATCCCCTGGAGTGTTAACAGCACCTCCCAATATAGTATCATCTTTGTTTTTGTGACCCCTTCTCATACTGCTCCTATTACTTTCTGTTAGAATGATCAGTTTAAATTGTTGGTAGATATATTTTCATGGTTATATTTAATTATATCGTTACTATGTAATTATATATGTTGTCTTTAGAAGTACTAGGATATGTTGGTGAGATGAAACAAAATGCTTGCTTTCACTCCCTAGTTGACGCACCTGAACTTATATAGTGACAAGGAGAATTTTGATCACACTTGTATGGTGAAACACAAGGGTCTGTACAATAATGCTAGAGTGCTATATAATAATAAAGAGTGCTAGCATTTTCCCAGGAATCATGCCTAACGAAGTAAGAGCATGCCAACAGCTATGCTCTTTCTTGACATAGCTGGCTAGATGTGGGATGGAGCATATCACTGCTACATTTAACCATGTATATTCAGCAAGTAGGAGGAATCCCCGCAGCAATGCACTTAACCTTTTTATGTTCCAATGTTTTCCTCTCAGTGATGACATTCTATTCCTACCTATTCAGTAAAACTCAGCCTGGGAAAGTCTGATTTCATGCGGCTTTTCACAGTCTGAATTCACATTAATATAATGCCTGGGCAAATATGATTTTCATCTGAGATGAGAGATTTCAGTGCCACTCACATACTGAGTGAGGGCAATCAGAAAGTGGTATGCATTTTACAGAATCTTAGAAAGCCTTATGCTAACTTAATCTTATCTGTCAGATTTATCTGGCTGCTTTGAAGTAGCTGTGTATCTCAATAAGTTTCTAAATCAAATACATGACAGAGAGGATCTAGCCTGTCACACCTGTAGAGGAATTGTGCAATGCAAATGATAAATCATGCTTTTCATTAGAGACTTTCTCAGGTCTGCTCACTGAGGTACAGTACACATCTCCTATCAGTTTCAGATTCATCCCAAGAGTGAAATTAATTAAACAGGGAGATCAGTCATAAAAACAATCATCTGAGACATGCAAGGGATTTACTGCAAAGAGTGAGAATAGTGTTGCAGTTATTGGTCTTTCTCCTTTAATTAGTCCTTCTCATCAACATTTACAGCAGAAAGGGCAGCATAATGACTGTGATTTGTACCTTTTTCTTTGAAGAATATCTAACTTCCTACTCTGCCACTGTCTGATTGTGGCACCAGCAAATAACTTCATGTTTTGGCATCAATTTTCTAGCTACCAATATGAATGTAACAAAATTTGTTTACCAGTCAACCAGCTAAGAATTGTTTTATACATATATTAAAATATTGAGGATACTCCAATGTTGTGTTGATGGAAGACCATAAAATACTCAGAGCACTTATTTCATTCTATTATTTTATCTCATTTCAAAAAGAATTTATCAAGCCGTATGCCTTAACTGCTTACATCTCAGGCTATGCAGAGGTTTTGCCATTTTTTCTTTCTGAGAAATACTTTTCTCATTATGTGTTTCTGTGATCATCATTTGATGTCGTCCTTGTTTCATCTGGGATAGAGTTAATTTTGTTGTTAAGCACAGTTGTCATGGTGCTGTGTTTTGGTTTTTGGATAAGAATAGTGATGATAAAAACATGTTAGAGTTGTTGCTGGCCAGTGCTTGCACTGAGTCAAGGACCTTTAGCTTCTTGTGCAAGTAAGCTAGGTGTGCACAAGAGGCGGGGAGGATTTCAAACAAGAACAGCTGACCCAAACTTTCCAAATGTATATTCCACACCATACAATATTGTGCTGAACAATAAAACTGGGAGAGTTGGCTGGGAGGTAGGGAGAAGGCAGCTGTTGCTTGGATACTAGCTGAGCATCAGTTGGCTGGTGATCAGCAATTGTGTTGTACAGCACTTGTTTTGTACATTATTTGATAATCATTGTTATTATTATGATTTTCCTTCATTTTCTGTGGTTTATCTCAATCCATGAGTTCAACATTTTTCTGATTCTCTCTCCCATCCTACTGGGGACAACTGCAAAAATAGCTACATGGTCCTCAACTGACTGCTGGATTAGACTATAACTGATGTATATTTGGTAACCATCTGAATAGACAGTGCATTTCTACTATTATTATATCAATTAACTGTGCAATACTGGTTTGTGCAACCGACAGATGAAATTGATCTCCTGTAAAATTTGTGTGAATTAGCTTCTGCATATTAGAGATAAATAAACATATACCAAACAAATACGTAATTCCCTGCGCTTTCTCATAGATCTTTGATTTTTTTGTGTCTGTTTGTTTGTATTTGAAATCTGAAGGAGTAAAGCTTTCACTGTGACTTTAGAAAGCTACATCATCTGTTTTGATGATGGTCTGTCTGTCTATAGAAGTCATACACTTTATTTATAAGATATTTTTTTTATTCAGGTTTGTTACCATACACCTCCTACTGGATTAATTTCTTCCATTTTCAGCAGTCAGTTGAGTAGCAAACTCGTTTCTTATACAAATAATTCTTATGCCCAGTAATGAAACACTGCCTAAATACCTACAGAACTTGAGAAGATCATCATTTTACTGTAACTTTGAGCAATCCCTTGAAACTGGCTGGAGACTGACCATCTGGAGATGAGTTCCTGTGGGTCCTTGATGACTGCACGCTAAGAATTAACTAGCAGGCATCGTGTCTGCATTCATCTCTCATCGGCCAGCAGGAAAGGTCAGTCCTGGGATGTATTAATAGATTAGCCAGTAGATTAAAGGAAGTAATCATCCATACTAAGCAACATTTGAAACTCTAAACCTTGAGTTTTGGGTCTACCAATGCCAAAAATTAATGAGATGGAGCAAATTCAGTTTTGGGCCACCAAGACAGTCAGGAGCCAGACAATTTGCTCTGTGAAACTGTTTGGCTGGCTGTTTTGCTGGGCTTGTTCATTTTAAAGGAGATGTGACCAAGAAGTTTACAAGAGCCTTTCCACTGCAGAGCACGATGGGAGAGTGAGAGACAGTGGGCATGAAAAAGGTTAAATTCAGTTTCTTATAAATTATCCAGAAAAGATGTAACTTCTCCTTCTATCCTTTGAAGTTTTCAAAACTGATTTCCAACCAGTTAGATTAAATAGATGATTCACATTGACGAAGAAGTTGACTTAGAGGTCCCTCTCAAGTTACCCTCTGGAATAGCAACTGTGGGGTTTGTTATTAGGTGACTAACCAGAGATTCGGGCTGCCATGGTGCAGGCAGCTGGACTGTCTCATGATAAGCACATATGGAGTTGTTCAGCACTGTGTGGTACATGCTTGGAATAGTGTGTCCATTGGCCTTGAGGAAGAAACTAAGCGAGGAAGAAGGAGCTGAAGGATGAAGATAAGGAACAAGAAGATGGAGACCACCTGGAGACGGCCGCCATGGAATGTAACAATGAAGGGCCAATGGTAGGACTGGTGCTGGGCAGCCTGGACTGATACCCACCAATAAGATTCTGACAAGTGGACTCCTGAGGGTATATAAGGCACTGTTAAATTTCAATAAACGCCATTTTGTAGCATCCCCATATTGGTGTCTGTGTTGCAATGGCCCTAGCGAGGAGAGACTGTGGATAGAGCAAGGAGAGATCACTAGCCCCTGCAGTGAGGGATCCTGAAATGGTGGTGTGTCTGTGGCAAGCAACCATTTAGATTGAAAGCTGGTAAGGATCTTAGTTTGTACTGGATGAACTATTCCAGTTAAGAGGAAGTTAAGCTGCACAAAGGATTTTTTACCAGCGCCTGTAGTGACAGGACAAGAGATAACGGTTTAAATCTGAAGTTGGGTAGACTTAGATTGCATAAAAGCAAGAAACTATTTTTGTTGAGAGAAGTGAGACACTGGAACAGATTGTCCAGAGAAGTAGTGGATGCACCATCCCTGGAAAAGCCAGGGATGGATGAGGTCCTGGGCAACCTGATCCATGCCCATAGGAGGGGAGCTGCAGTAGATGATCTCTAAAGGACCCTTACAAACCAAACAAATACATAATCCTACAGTTCTAGAAAAATCCATAACGCCTTTGACAAGAAAATCTGAATGCTTACTTAGAAGAATGATTCACATTAAAGAGAGGGGAAAAAAGAAAAACAAACAAAAAATCATCAATAAAAAAGAGAAAGACTGTAACATAATATATGTATATTAAATATATTATGCATTTAGAAGTAAATAGCTTTGTTATTATGCATGCAGAAAGCTATGGTAAAATGAACTTCATGTTAAATATTAAAAAGTAAGTAACAGCTATAACTATCTATTCTGTTCTCAAATACTTCTGATATTCATTCACAGTTGAAAATCAATTTAAACTCCCAAGATCAAGAATACTGTTAATATTTACTTAACATGCTTTTATTTTTCAGTGTCTGGGGAAAAGAAGATTGATTTGCTCCTATTACATTGCCAATTTTGTTCTTTAAAAACTTCGTACTCAGACAAAAATTACTTTAAACAGCATACATGCATAAATTTAACATGAGTACGTAGCTATGGGCTAAATAGCATCTCAAGGTATAGGAAGTATTTCCATCAGAGGACAAAACATTTTCCACTTTGGAGGTTAGCCACATAAAGAAGTATATGTTCAAAACAGAACAAATGATGCTTCCTATTGTCTAGATTAAGGAATGCAGAATGTGATTTATTTTTTTGTCTTACTTTCTTCTGATAATTTAGATGAAATAAAGAAAAATTTACATAGATTAAACTGATTGGATTTAGATAAATGATATTGACTGAGGCACAGGCCACCTCCACATCCAAGAAGTGCATATGTGCAATCCAGTCATTAACAGCTAGTTGCCACATCCATTGATTTTACCTCAAGATAAATTTACTGGTTTCACTGTGTCTAAAAAGTGAGAGTTGGGACACAAACTTTCAGTAACATAAGTTCCAGAAAATTTTTTTTCTGCCTTCCAGAAAAATTCTCTAAATCCCACAAATTCAACTAGATCAGGATAATAGACATTTTCACCATTTTTCTTTGGTATGGGCTACTATTGTGCATCTAAGACTGTAAGACTGAGAATGACTTAATAAGAGAGAATGTGCTTCTGAGCATTAAAGAGGGAGATTTATTCTGTGTTAAAGTGCTATCTGATAAAACAAGTCTACTTGCAGTCTTGCACGCAAATCTACCTTTCTTTCTCAATCCTTCATCTATGTTATTACTGAAAAATATGTACCTAATTGTGTACAGAGGATTCAGAACACGTTTTCTTTTATACCTCTAGATTTACAGATCCAATTCTGAAGCTAGTATGATTTCAGATAGAGTGCTACTGTGAGCGCATCAACTTGGTACTGCAGATTTCACTGTTATATGACCTTCTGGGCTCCTTGGCCTCAATTTTGTTCAGATTCTGAAGCTTGATCTCATCTGAAAAATGTTTATGCTCAATGAATGTATGGATGCTCCAAGTGTACTGTCACTTATCTGTCTACTGTAAACTGGGATGATCTGCAATACCTTAAGAACTAGTTGGTAGTCTAAAAGTATAATTTTAACATGAAGTGTCCTGCAAAAAATATCTGATACTTCAGGTTTCACTGGTAAAGGCTTACTACATAAAATTGATGTATTTCTAAGATTTATCAACCTTCTTAGCTTAGTAAGTTCATAAAAGTACTCAAGTAGCTATCTGGAATAGAAAGTGTTTAGATTTAGTAATCACGTGAAAACCTACAATTTCTGTCTTCCTAGAAACTCAGATGGGAGGAACAACAGACACTGTGGTCAATTATTTTATTGAGAAATTTGTTGTCTTGTTTTCTCAAACAAAATGTGTTGTATCTAGTTTTCTTCTTTTAAAAGTATCTCATATAGTCAGTCATTTTCCAACCGCTTTCCTGTTGTATATACATTTTGGATTTCACATAAATGAATCTTTAGCTATAGTAGTTGTATTATCTTATTACTTATACATTTATTTGAAGATAGGCATAACTAAAAAAAAAATTGTACAGTTTAGAACTGACAGCCTATGAACCTGTGTGTAGATATGGGTAATAAGTAAATTTACAGTATACAATCTACATAGAGGAAATTACACATTAAACATAAACATGTGTATGCACTCAATATGCATGCAAATATTCATATTTACTGTTCAAAATATTGGAAAACCACACATGATAATGCTGCATTTTTGGAATTGTAATACTAGATGAGATAACATTGCTAAGGATAGCAAGGCAATTAAAGGATATTTCATAATGGAAGCTTTTAAATTAAGCTTGAGAGAAAAGAATATAAAGGAAATCACTAAACCTTGGTTTGATGATTGATACCATATGAATACTGAAATTAAGATATGTATCTTCCCTCTTATTCTAAAAAAGCAGCTAGTTTTAATAGCTCTCAGGCAGACTAAAGCATTTAAGAGTCTCATTTTGATACCGTTTTCTCCTCTTCACAAGACAGTAAATAAATCAGATGAATTTGCTCTTCAAAAGCATATATGTCAGGACTGTTAGTTCCAGGTAATTCAGTGCTGTACACACTGATATTGTAAGAGTAAGAAAAAATTCTACTTCCATATATATAATTCCACTGCAAAATAATAAGACCTCCAATAAGCTACTTTAATTTCATCAGTTATTCTCAGTTCTGAAAATACCTGTTTAGACTCACCCTTCCTTTAGCAGTTAAGATAGGTTAGGTGCAACTATGTAGATACACTTAATCATGCTGTGTTTGTTTTGTAATTTAAGTATATGATGGGTAATGACAAGCATAAAAATTGGAATGAGAAAACAATTATATCTTTCATTTGCTAAGAGAATCCAAAATGTTACGAGTGAGTAGACTGTTTGTTGTACACCAAGGTAAACAATAAAAACTCAACAAATAATATGTGTGTGAATATTTTAAAGAAAGAAGGACAACAGTGAAGAATGTTTATCTTATATTGTTTATCTTTTATGAAGAATGTTTATCTTATGGATTATAAATAAAGGGAAAGTGAGGATGCAGTAGTGACATAGTCACAGTTATTTGCTTATGACTCTCAGATATAAATCTGAACTATGCTGTGAACTAATGCTGTACATTGTCTGGTGAATGCTTATTTATAAATAATAGAGTATAAATGAATAGTAAGTGTCTGGAAATGGTAATGGCTACATAATATACTTACTCTCTGCAAATACTTTTGGTTTTCAAGCACAATAATTAAAAGAGGTGTTCAACCTCAAGATGCCACTTGAACTGGACTGTTCAGCCATGTAAGGGATTGAAAACTTTCTTCAGCAAAAATACTCAATTGGGTTTGAAACTTAGTCTACTTAACTGTGACAGATATGTTTAAAAATTAGAGTAAGCTCACATGAATATGGAGGATAATGAGGAATGTCAGAATATTTGCGATGGGTCCAAACACCAGTCAGATTAGGACATTCAGGAGCAAAATTTGTATAGTAAAATCTTCCTACTTTGATCAGTAAGAGTGAAAATTAAACAAAAATCCTAGGAAGCCTGGTCTTCTCATTGATATGAACTATATTAAGGTCCAACAATTTGTGCAGAAACTGTATTCCATTCTTCGGGAGCGAGACCACAAAAGCTTAGACATGTATGATCCTCTTCAAATTCTTATTCCAGGAAAGAATTTGATTAGAATAGGTGAATATGAACTCCTCTCAACATCATAAATTAGTAAATAAATCCAACTATTGCTGTTTGTTCAAATCCTCCTCAGGATTATCCAACCATATAAACATAAAGCAAAAGCATTGAAAGATGACAATGAAGAATTCTAAATGTAACAGAAAGAACTTAGCTGCATTAAAAACTTATATGTTACTGATAGCAAGGCATTTCATTACTGAAGTGGGAGGCTATTGACTAGAATGCAATAGAGATACATAATTTGGGACAGATCGATCAACTCATTCAATTTAGCTCTGTTTGTCCTTGAAGACATATTTTAATATAATTGCACAAGAAAGTAGATTTGGAGTTTTCTAGATCTGTCTCTCTTGAACCACATTGCTTAGAAACAGAGTAGTAAAACAATTTTAACAAATCAAGAACATGGCTAGATGCTGATATAATATAGATCACAAGTAGATTAATTTTTGTACAAACGTACAGAAGAATCCCTTTGTAGAACCATGTGGAACTTAGATAGTCATAAAATATTGAGAAACATAAGAGGTGCCAAAATGAGCAAGGAAATTAAATAGATATATACCAATATCGTAAACAAAACAAAGAAAATAAACTGTAAGAAGAGATGGAGTACGAAACACTGCTATTATAAGGACTTGAATTCCAAGAAGAAAACATCAGTAGAAATTACTTACCAGGTATTTGACACAGCGTGCTATAAATTACGGTCTGTATTAAAACACAGCTGAGCTCCAAGCAGGTGTTTCTAAATACAAGAATTTTAAGCATGTATTACAGGTACCCAAAGAACTACAGCTAATGCTTGTTGAGTCTGTGGTGAGATTAGAAAGGAGTTCTTACAGAGCTTGCTTGCAATGGGCAAGCTATCAGCTCTGCTGATCTTATTAGAAATAAGTTTTCCTAGATTTACAGAATAGTGCCAGGAAAACCTCCCCATCACTTTTTTCTTTCATTTATAATTTACTTGAAAGTACTGATAAACTATAATAAAGACTCATATGGTCCCTGAATACCAAGAATGTTGGCTCCTCAGAAGCACTTAAGAGAGAATGATGAGACAAATGGATAATTAAATCCTGAGTGATTTTTTCTCTCCTGGATTATAAATAAGTTTACTTATCCTTCAGTACTACGTCTGATATTCTGTTCCTTACATAACTTAGTTGATTTTTTAATGTAATTTTTCTTCCCACTACATGTGTATTCATATTCTCTCTAAACATAGATTCAGTAGCACTGCCCTCTGTCATACTTCAAACTGCATCAGTAATTTTTGACAGACTTGGAGAACGCCTCGAAACAAAATAGTGACATGTTCCTTTGAGAAAAGATTACCTGAGGTCAAATTTTATATTATGAAATTCAATATAATTGCATTTACTATAAAAAGCAGGTGCAAGCATGAATTTTGTTTACCCATGGTTCTGGAATCTGCCATACAGATCCTAAAAATACCACGGAGAAGCCAAAAAAAGAAAGAACTTTCAAACTTATTTTTTGTGAGCGTGAGAGAGAATCAAGAAATAATGACATCCTATTAATAATCTGTAAAAGATGGTCACTAATATTGTGCTGGTGAAAAGACAGCAGGTGAGACAGCTAAAAGGAAAAACTAAGTAGGAAAGAATAATAGCAAATAAAGTAATATTCAAAATAAGTTAGGATTAATTTGTCATAAAAAGCAACAGGATGTTTGAACATATAGTTCATTATGACTTCATGGTACTGTTAGCATTTAAAATAAGGGAATCATTTTTTCCATGTAGAACAAGCTTTGTCTCCAATGCCAGTTTATGGTCAAAATCACACTTTCATATTTGGGAAAGCCATAGTAAAAGATCCTGATGTCATCTACAGCAATACAAATCCAGAATATTTTTGCTAACTTTAGTTGTGGTACTTCATTTAATTTTTGCCTTAAATTTAATCTGAAGCCTCATACTGTTTCTACATTGTTTAATGTGATAAGTATATGTGATAAATTATATGGAATCACTACAACATGGTTCTCTTTCCATAAACACTTTTGCTATCATGTATGTCATAAATAGTCTCTGCATGGAGTGGATTATTGTCTAGAGTATGAATAAAAAAGCATAGGAAATTAGATTAACAACAAATACCTTTGTGAATGGGAGCTTTCTTTTAAGAGTATGTACTAATTACATTATGTCGTTAACATAAGTACTGTAAATGATATTCAACAAGATAAGAGAAATTAAGAACTTCTTACCAGATGTATAATTCTGTGATTTAATTTCTTGAAGAGATTCACTAAAAGTATAATTACACTAAGAAATTAGGTGTAGCAATAAAAAGAGAAGGATTTTGAAAGATCACAATATTTAGTTATAAAAAATAGATGCTGGTTAAACTGCTCCTGCCTCACCAGTAACAAGCTCCAGCCAATGAATGTGTATTTTAACTCAGTAGAACCTCAGGAATGAAATTACATGTTATACTGGAGTCTGTTACAAAGAAAAGAGAACATGTGTATTTAAACCAAGTATAAACATCTAGCAAAAGAATGTACATTAGTCCCCTTGTTCTTGTGAAAAAAGTATTCCTTCTAACCTCCAAAGTTCACTATATGTGTCTATAGAATTTACACAGAAATTAGTAAGGATATCAATGCTAAAAATTCAGTCACTTGGTCAAACAATCAATGATTTTTTTTTTTTTTTTTTTCTAGCTAATAAGAACTTGTTAATAGTTAAACGAACTAGCAGAGATGGATTTCAATACTGCTTAATCCCCCATTCAAACATTTGAGCAAACAACAAAATCACGAGAAGATTAAAAAAAAGACAACAAACAGGTGAATTAAGTAGGTTATAAACTGCTAAAAAGGTTGGTGATTTCAGGCTGAAAAATGAATAGCATAGCATAACGTTGTATAGCATGCTTCAGTTGGTAGAGCCCCCCAAAAATCATCAAGTCCAACTGCTTGAGCATCTCAGGGCTAAACAAAAATTAAAGGATATTATTAAGGGCATTGTACTAATGCCTCTTGACCACTGTCAGGCACAGGGCATCATAGAATCATAGAATCATAGAATCACTAAGGTTGGAAAAGACCTAAAAGATCACCCAGTCCAACCGTTCACCTATTCCCAATAGCTCCTACTAAACCACGTCCCTCAACACAACATCCAGTCTTTCCTTGAACACCCCCAGGGTCGGTGATTCCACCACCTCCCTGGGCAGTCCATTCCAGTGCCTGACCACCCTTTCTGAAAAGTAATACTTCCTCATGTCCAGCCTGAATCTCCCCTGCCGTAGCTTGAAACCATTCCCCCTGGTCCTATCACTAATGATAATGAACCAGCTCACTAGAAAGCCCATTCCAATGTTTAGCCAACCTCACAGTAAAGAATATTTTCCTAATGTCCGGCCTGAACCTCATCTGGTGCAGCTTTGTGACACTTGCACAAATTCTATCACTGGATATCAGGGAGACCGGTACCTCCAACTCCATTGCTCTTTGTCATGAGGTTGCAGAGAGCAATGAGATCATCTTTCAGCATCTTTTTCTCCAGAACGTCTCCACAAGTTTTCCTTTTCGCCACATCTCCTCAACCTCTCCATTCCAGACCTTTTATCAGCTTTGCTGCACTACTCTGCATGCTTTCAAGGTCCTTAGCATCCTTTTTCTGTTGTGAAGCTGAGAATTTGCATAGTTTTCCAAGGTGAGGCCGAATCAATGTTAAATATAGAGAGAGAATCACCTCTCCTAACCAGCTAGCAATACTATGTGTAATGCATTCCAAAATGTGTTTTATTCTTTTGGCTGTTGTGGCACATAGCTGGCTCTTGTTGAGTCTCATGGCATCAGCATCCCCAGCTTCTCTTATACCAAGCTGCTCTCCAGCCACGCATCTTCGAATTCTGTACATGTGCTGAGAATTACTCCACCTCAGATGCAGAACCTGGCATTTTCCTTTGTTGAATATCAAGCTATTGCTGATTGTCCAATGCTCTGATGTATCCAGGTAACTCTGCAGTTTCTCATTCATTGAGAGCCAACAGTACTGCCTGCAAACTTGTACTTATCTAGTACTTAATGTTTTCTATCATGGTGCTAAATTCACTGTTAAGAACTAAAGATAATATTATCTATACCACATTCACTAGATGATTAATTTAAATAGCCACTTACTGAATAATAACTTTTCTCACCTGTGAAATTATCTGGATTTGAAATATAAAGTGAAGACTTTACATTTCATTGCTGGTCATTTGAATTTATAGATTCCTAAATTCATACTCTTTTAGGAAGTGATCAAGTATTAAACTCAAAATCATGTGTAAGCCAAAATACAGAAACAAGCAAAAAAAAAAGGAACCAGTAAAAATGTTATATTTTTTTTTAATATAAAAACAGTGATACAGTCACAATGCATAGCTCCTGACTCGTTGCATTCCCCTTTGTAGATGAAGCAAAATATTCACTAATAAATTTTTAACTGGGCACATCTCTATTGTTTTTTGCCTTTTCTGTGCATCACTACCATAGAATCATAGAATCATATGAGTTGGAAGTGACCTCAAAGATCACCTAGTCCAACTCCCTTGCAATGAACAGGAGCAACAGAGTTCTAACAAGATCTCTGACCTAATGCCCTTCTCCTAAGTACATTTCATAACTGCACTAATTTTTTATGTGAGAATTCATAAAGTGTGATTCCTCACTAGCAAGGAAATCCAGACCACTGCATTTCTTCAGAAGGACACAGCAAGTAGGGTACTGTGCTGACTGCATGCAGACTAGCATGAAGATTCACTGGCTTGCAAAACCTCTCTAGCACACGGATAACAGAGGCAGAAAGGTTGTTACTGAAGCCCTACTCAGAGCGGCACAAACATACAGGTATTGGTGAGACCATTGGTTTGTGCCAAGATGTTAATCTGCACTAATTAGTTATAAACTTCTGTGCCCAGACCTTTCAGCACAGAAGACATGAAGACAGAGATTGAAGGAAAAATACAAGTGGACAAAACACACAATCATTTTAACTTAGCCTTCTGAAGCAATCAAAAGGAGACTTCAAAATGAACGAGGCTTGTTTCCAAGGACTACGTGAGCCCTTTGGATTGACTCTGTTCTGTTGTACACATAAGTTTCATATGGCCGCTGTACAAAGCCCAGCAAGTTCAATGCCCCTGCAGCACTGAAATTGATCCCAATGACACTGTTCAGCTTTGATACTTTATTGGATCTCGGGAAGACAAACAAAATCCCTAGGGCATACAAGCTCAGAGGCATATAAATGTCTCATTTAGTGTGAGGTCAATAAGGTCATTTAGGATCTTTTTCTAAGCATCAGAGAGAGAGAGAGAAAAAAAAAAAAAAAGATGCACAATGCACACAGATGCCTATGATTCATCCCTTTAAGATCTGTGACCTGTGGAAATCCCAACACTCAAACAAGGTCAATTTTCTTCATTGACCTCTGCCTAGAAGCCAAATATTCTCTGCTTATAGTTAGTCTTGATTGCTTATTTTTTCAGAACTCTCCTTCAACAGAAAGTAAAAGAAACTTAAAACCAAGAAAGAAATTTTGTAGCAAAAGAAGCAAAAACAAGAAAGATTTTTTTTTCCTACTTTCTCACTCAAGAAGCAGAATTTGGGTTTAAAAACTCCAGGGAGGTAAAAAAAAAAAAAAAAAACAACCAAAAATCTGGAAAATCAGACAATGCATTCCCGAGCAGTTGATTCAGTATTTTTCTATCTACAAATAAAAAAACATTTTATTTAAAAAAATCTAAAACAATAATAATACAATACATTACAATTCTGTAGGAATGATCCTAAAACCTATAGAATTTTTAAAGCCAATTCTTTTTTTATATTCAGTCATCCTACTGTATATGCAGATTATCCACAGAAACTCAGTTCCATTTGGACTTTAAAACATCAAACAAAATAATCCCCTAAGAAGTAACAGAAGCTATTTTAAATAAGTCTGTTTCTCTTGTATTTATTTCTTTAAGATATTTAATACCTGTTGATAATTCTGTCAGTTTTCATAATGATGAACAAAGATTTCCTGTCATCAGACTTTTGAATTACAGTAGTGTTTTTCTTTCTGATTGATTCATATTAAAACATCACAAAGGACTAATTTGAAGTTATTGCTTCACAATCAAGGCTAAACTAATATTCTCAAAGCCTTCCTTTTACTCATTAGACACCAGCCAAAAACCAAAAAAACAATGCTAGTAAGCATACAGGTTGTTTCCTTTAAGAACAAATAAATCAAGTTAAAAAAATAGAGTAACATTATTTCCTCAGTTATTTAATTCAAAGTTTTTATCCGAGTATTTTTGAGCTATGACATGCATGCATTAATGCAGCTTCCTTTCTCAATTCAGCCTTCCTTTCTCTGCATGACCTTTAAAGAATATTGCACTGTGGATTAATTTCCTAATCTGTTTAAATGTCTTGGGTAGCGGAACACAATGAATGTAATGAACACATATTGTAAAAAAAAAAAAATATATATATATATATATATATATACACATATATAAATACTTGAAAAGTTTTTAATATTAAAGGAATTCTTAAATGTATTGAATTGTATAATCAAATCTATGTTGATATATAGTATTTCACAAATAATCAAGGCTGTCAATTATTTGCTGACACTTCAGAAAAGCTTACTTTGCAAATTCATTTTCCTAATGATTAATTGTTCATTAACAGGACAAGGCTGCCCTGTCCTTATACCAAAGGAATTATCACTATCTGTTGATCATTGTCTACTCCTCAAGATCCTGTGGCCTTTCTTAAGTCCATTCTTAAAAGAGGGAAGGAGTTGAGATTCTTGGATAAATTAGTTGATACATAGAACGTATTTCCAAAATATCTGATGGCAGTATTTGCATTTATGACATTTATTTTTGCTCTGTGAATTCTTTTATTTTTGAAAACTGTTATTCTCTGGTATATGCATACACTTAAGCTTGTCCTTTTTCTGTATATTACCTGAAATCTGTTGCTAATTTGCTCTTTTTTGATCTTCTATTCATATTGTACAGATCAGAGATCCAGTGATTGTGATCAGTGACTTTAACACATAGTCGTAACTGCATTTGAACGATATACACTGACATTTGCAAGTGTTCTGTCAGAAATAAAAAATGCTTCTATGTTTTAAAAAAAGTGGAAATGCCCAAATACAAGTTTGTAAGACTTTTTAAATTTTAACTGAAGCTATGCTGAAACAAAAAAGTTGAGAATCTTGGTTTCACACCAGATTATAGAATAGTAAATCTCAAATATATTCTGCTTGTAACTTCACAGCCAAATTTCAGAGAAAGAAATTTCTCAGAAGAGTAATACAGACCAAATAAAATACAGTTTCAAAGAAAACAGTTGGAAAGTAGAAACAAATGCATCAGAAAAATAATAATAATAATAATAATAATAATAATAATAATAATAAAAAGATTGCATGTCTCCAGTATGATTTTGGGGAAAAAAAGATTGTTGTGGAGAGTTGTAGATCATGAAAAGGAAAAATGAATGACCAGGATTTGTTACCAAAGTTGGGAACCTTCAGAATGTTGCATTATAAGTACCAGGAGTCATCATGTAGCCCACAGGAATATGTAAATCAATGCAGTTTTTATATGGCATAAAAGGTTTGGATGGGTAGTAACACTTAGCTTGCAAACTTAACCCAGCACAGAAAACAATGATTCAAGTCCAATTAACTTACATCCACAGATAGAAAAATTCATAAAAGAAACATGAACAACTTCTTATGCAGTTGTTTACTATACTTTATAACTGAGTTGTAATTGATCAATTAATTTGAGTAAGGCATTGATATGGAAGGCTGCTCTTTGTTCAGCAAGAATGAAGCAGAAAAAAAAAGGAAGAAAACTTGTTTGTATGGTAAGGAAGGATGATATGTTCTAACCAGCAGAATGTGTCATCATAAAAAAATATAATAAAACTAAATCCAAACACTACACAATTGACAAAATAAATATTATTTGGAATCAATTATTTTCTGAAATAGTAGTAGAATTTAAAGTATAAGACAAGAAGGGAACGTTACTGCATTCTTATCCACTGAGAAACAAAGAAAGCCTGGGAACAAGCTTTTTGATGTAACATTAAGAAGCTCCTGCCTTTTTGCCCATTATTTCAGCCATTTAAAATCAAGTATTCAGTTAATTTGAAGGAAAAAATAAATAATCAAAGAATAACAACAAAAAACAACCCTGGCAAAATTAATCTGAAAATATGGAAGTACGTATCTACTTCAATACATTTCCTCTCTCCTCCACTCTGCTTTTTCTTTTTTTCTTTTCTTTCTTTTCTTTTTTTTCTCTTAATGGCTGAATTCATATCAGAGTTGTTCCATAAAACCTTTGTATGAAGAACCACTCAGTTTGTAGTTTTGTGGATTCGTGGCTTCACTTGGTGATCTTTTCTGCTTTCATTCAAAAATGTCCAGCAAGCAATCCTTATATACTCTCCTAATCTATTCTGCAATATATCACCATATCATCTGAAGGTCACTTCATGGAACATCTTATCTGATGTTGTATCAGGGGTTATATAATCACACAAAAAAGAAAAACTCTCTTAGAGAAAAATATGCTGTGATTCAAACGGTGAGCGTGTTTAGACTCAGATGCATGTGTTAATTTTAAGATGAACATTTTTTGTGCTTCAGAAAGCAGTGTACAGAAGAGACAGAAAGGATGAATTGCTCTAGAGACCACTTAACTATTTTTTAAGAATTCATGCAGTAGTTTCAAAATAGGTATGCTGTTTTAGGTTAATTACGCATATGCTTAAGCAATTATTGATTTTATGTGCTCATTCTAGGGCTCACAATGCAGAAAGTATTTTGTGACACTGGGAAATATGTTGCTATTCAATTCTAAGAAAACTCTGGGGGCAGATGAGTAGACTTTACATTTCTAATGTTATTTATAAAAACAGATTTTTTCTGTCAGATCTACCAAGTTAGAGTCAGCTCTAGACACAGATGAGCATATGTGTAGAACATACACAGAAGAAAAGACCAATACATAATACCTATCCCATTCCCTAATCACTTTATAAAATATCACATATTTAGTTACACTCAATAACAATTGAGTCAATTGATCTCAAACCAACCAAATCAAGCACCAATTTTTCATCTGCTTTAAGTTTCACTTCCCTTTTGAATTCTCCTGAATTAGGAATGAATAAAGGTAGGTTTGGCCTACTCAGTACCTTTTATATTTTATTTTTCTTGGTTTGATGAAACATCATTGCTACCATCTCTGAAAAAATATTTGAAGAGGAATGGATAGATGTTCTAATTATCAACCCATGAAGACTGCACTTAAGAAATGTGTACTAAAGAGATGTATTTTTCTTTCTGAACTTTTGAATTGAACAAATTTTTATTTGCTCAATCCTCCTTTTGGAATGTCAGTCAATTAATTTTTTGTTTTGTTTTGTTTTGTTTTCTTTTTTTCTTTTTTTTTTCTCCCCAAATTAAATAGCTTGTTGTTACAGTTGGATGTATACAAATAATTTAAGAACATTACTGCCCTGGTTTTATCTGGAGTTAATTATAGTGTCTGGTATGATGCTACGCTTTAGGATTTAAGAGAAAAACGATATTGATAACACACTGATAGTCTTCCTGCTCAGCAGTGCTGCACTGAACCAAGGACATTTCAACTTCTTGTGCTGCCTTATGAGCTCCTGACAGAGAGGGGGCACAAGGAGCTGGGAGGGGACAGAAGTGGGATAGCTGACCTAAACTGGCCAGAGGGATATCCCATACCCTGAATACAGTGCTGAAGAATAAATCTGTGAGGAGCTGTCTCAGAGACTACCTGAGCATTGGTTTGCAGGTGGTGAGCAATTGCATTGTGTACCACTTGTTTTGTAAACACAGGTATGTACCATTAACATTATTATTATTTTCCCCTTTCTTTTCTTAGTTAATAGTTTTTATCTCAACCCATGAGATCTACTTTTTTTTCCAGTTCTCTCCCCTATCCCATTGAGAGGAGGAAATGAGTGAACGGCTGTGTCATGCTGTGTTAAACCACAGTTACATACTATATACGTCTAGAAAGCCCATTCTATTTCTACACTAAAGCATTTGCAAATACCTCTTTTTTATGTGCATGTTATTAAAATTTACATTCATTTTTCATCACAATAAGAATAAAAATCTTGAAGTGAAGATAATTTTCTTGTTGACTACTAAATATTGAGGGTGATAATATGTAGAAGCAAAGGTTTTTGGAGATTTAAAAACAGTATGATTACTTTATTCACAGAGTTTATATTCTAATATTGTGCTGTCTTGAATTCCTTGGGATATTTCTTGACTACTTATAAATTACACCACAGATATTGTCTGGCACAGTAATTTAGTGTCACTTATTATCTCAATACAGACTAGAGCATCCCTGAAGATTTTCATTCCCTTAAATGCCTTAAAAGTACACACATGAAAAAAAAAACAACCTATTTGCCATTCAAACATACTCTGGCTTTTGATTAGGGACACCATATAGGCCACATTGCAGTATTAATGAGCACTGATTGGAAAAACTAACATCTCACCATAAACAATGATTTTGAATGCAGTGAACAGGGTGTCATATAAGTATCAGTCTCAATGAAGTGTTTTATTTAAAATCTCAATTATCAGATTTGTTATTTAATTTCCAAATACCTGAAAGTACGGGCAAACTTCATCATGGGGAGATAGGAAGTTAAGTTCACATTTGATATACTCCCTCCATCACTTTTTAAAAGCTTACGACTCTTAAACAAAATGCAGGTTCTAGAATAAGGCTAGTAAGAATTATCAGGTTGGAATTAAAACATGAATTGAAAAAAAAATGCTAAGGCATGTCATGGGGATAATAACGTCATGGGGTCACCAAAGAAGCAGGAAAGGTGTGGAAGAGAGTGAAAGAGGGCAGGAAACTAAGGAAGGGAGAAGTCTGACAATAGATGTAAGCAGAGCAGGGAGTAGCTTGGGGAGGATTAGTTCCTGTGGGTGGATGTGGGGAAATCCCATGAGTTAGTATACTAAAGCAACATGAGTTTTCTTTCAGCCAAAAAAGAGGGAAAAAAAGTAACTTTCAACTCTATTAGTGGAATTGCTTCTTGTATTTCACTTTACTTGATAAAAAAACAACAGAGATTGACTCACTGGGATGAAGTAGATGGGAATTAGAGTGCGTGTCATGTGTCTAGGAAGGTGAATAATATTTAAGATTTCAAGAACCATGTCAATGTCAGAAAGAGAGGAGTAAGCTTAGTATCACTGCCTGCCCGAAGGAACCTGTCAGAATATTTTGAGATTATAAATTAGAGTATTTATGATAAATATTCTGGAATAGTCTAAAATGGCTCTTCAGCCAGTAAGAGGACAAATAGGAATGATTGCTAAATAATGTATATGTATTTTAATTTATATATATGTGAATATATATATATTACATACAGTTTATAAAAATATGTGTTTTATAACAATAATTATCCCAAGGTTGATTTAATTCATTTTACTCATGGAGACTGCCCATATAATCAAAAAGCTCACACCTTTATGCTTTAATTTTTTTCTTGCTATTAAACATTTTGTTTAGTAAGTATTTATGTGTTTTTTTGGTTGGTTTTCTTTTTTTTTTTTTTTATACTAACTCAAAATATCTGAAATTTATAGTTTTTGGCATGCATTATTTTAGCCACAGACTATGGAGATTTTATTTGTTTTATCCCTCTTGGGGAAATGATGTGTATTTAATTTTGGATGTAGCTGCCTCTCTAGCACCAATAACAAGAAATATATGATAGTGGGCCTCAAGATATTTTCTATTAATATTAATGTAATAATTTATGAATAAAAATGAAAGACCTCTAGTATGCTTCTGATATTTACGTATGGCTGTATCCTTTCCATGTGTATATATAACCTCATGCAAAAACAAGTCAAGTAAATACCAAAGTGGCACTGATTTGGAACTCCTAGAATATGTTTAATGGAACCATGGATCCTAAGAGAGAAAGGCAGATAAGAAAAAGTACACAAAGTGTAATGTTATATTACCTCACTGGGCTCTAGGTAACTCCCTATGAGAGCTCCAGAGCGGCTAAACCGCTTTAAAAATTTGAAGGATATGGAAAAAAGGAACTGAAAGAAGGCTACATGTATGCTACTCAGTTAACCATTTCTTGTGTTGCCACCCTTTGATCTCCAGAGTAAAAATCCCTTTTGAAGAGGAAGGAAAAATGGCCCATAAAAGCAGTGTTCACGTGTCAAGCCTTGCAGAAACTTTTAAAAATCAGATTGAAAATTTGAATGATTTTTTTTTTTTCAAAGTGGTTATTGACAGTTAATCAGTTACTTCCAGAAAGAGGAAGTATGTTTATCTGTTTTCTTACTTCCAGTTCTCCATAGTTTGAAAATGGCAATGAACTGTTCATAATACAAAATATTCAGGATAGTCAGTTCTAATATTTTCAATAGAGAATGACTAGCAACTAAATGTTGGATATAGTTCACTGTCAGTAGCACAAAGTAATATACAGCAGGGAAAAAACAACCTTAGCTGTGTTTACACTTTGGCGTGCTCTAAATTAACCGTTACCTCTTGGGAACATGGTCTTTGAGTCACTGTGAATGTATCTCTGAAAATATCTGTTCTCTAAACACTAGGAGATTAAACTGGCAGATAAATTTGGAGTAATTAGGAAAAAAATGGAGACAAAATGGCTTGTGCTATTTTGCTGCATGAATCCCTGAAGTACTTTCAGCTAACATAACAGTGTGCTGTTCTGTTACTGTATTTCAAACTAGTTGGAACAGAATTCCATGAGTCACAGGTGAAGGTAAAAGGGTCAACTACAGACTTTCTAAAACAAGTGAAGTACGTGAAAAGTGAGATCTCCCAATTTATGAAAGGTTTAGAAAATATGAGTAGACAATAACCATCCTTCATTTCTACCAATATATGCAGTGAGGATACCAAGTGAAATTAGTAGATGATAAGCTCTCACTAAAAAAAAGGGAGAAGTCTCTTTAACTGAGAAGCTTTTGCATTTATTTTTTATTTTCTGGATTTTTTCTTCATAATTCATTTGTGAAAGACACTGTTGCATTCTGCAACAATGCAATCAAGGGATTGGGAAGGTATAACATGTTTGTGCGAGATCACTTACTTTATACCTACTTTATAGATCTTGAAGTTTAGTATTCCTGCCCTCTATGATGAGGTGGTAGTGTCTCATGAGAAATTTGAGACAAATGAGATGTCTCATTCTCTTACAGAAATAACTCAGCACTTACAGATATTTTCTACATTCCTTTTACATAGGTGTAGAGAAACAGGCATTTCATAGAAGGGATTCTTTGCATAACTAGATTTTAGAAATCTAGCTCAGGCCGAGGTGAATTGAATCATAAATTATACGACTGTGGTCAGTGTCTGAATAGACAGTTCAGACATGTATCTCTGCACTCTATGTTCATTTACACAGGGTATTTAGTATGACAAAATGTTTAGAAGACCAAACATTCAAAAAGGGATTTATCAAGTTCATAATAAATAGGATCCTTAGGGGCTTTCTCAGGTCATCTTATGAACATAGCTGATATTTAATGTTGGTGTCTGTCCTGCCAGTGACGTAGGACAAATCAGGTGAGAAATCATAGAATCATAGAGTCACTAAGGTTGGAAACGTCCTACAATATCATCCAGCACAACTGTCCATCTATCACCAATAACTCTTACTAAATCATGTCCCTCAACACAATGTCTAAACGCCCCTTGAATACCCCCGGGGTCAGTGACTCCACCACCTCCCTTGTCAAATATGACCATTCATGGCTATTATACAACTAGATCATATAGGACTGAAGACAGAACTGATTTTAAAAATACTGCAGCACAGAATCTCTGTTTTCTTATTTTCTAGAAGGTGGACAACAGACCTGGAGACATAACAGTTTTATAGGCCATAGCAGCTGTGTAAGATTGGGTTGGTGATCTTTTGGAAGTGTATTATTTTTATCTAGTGAGAGTAATAATTTCAAGATTAGAAACAAAACTTGAAAGTTTGGTCTTGAAAGAAACCTCTGAAAATATCATCAATGCTGTATTTTGCAATATCTACTCCTTCTGTTCAATCCCCTCCTTTCTTCTCACCTCCTTCTCCTGCAGTCTTCCTATGCGTGTAATTCAGAGTCCCATCTGAGAGTCTGTTGTTTCTTGGTTATTAGAGTAGAGGCTCTTGGTTCTCTTGACTTACAACAGTCATTCTCTTCTGTAAAATGACTTACTGAGTCCTGACAGACTAATGGGTCTTATCTACATCTGATGACCTCAAATATTAATTAGAATATCATACATGAGATAACCTCAGATGTCCTGTGTTTTATCTTTCATTACTTCTGTGGTGATACCTTCATATTACAGTGGAGGTGTGTTTAAACTTTCTACTATCAGAATATTTGTAGCACATGGAGAGATTTTTGGTGACAAAACACTCTTTGCATCTTTCTCCAGCTTGCCCAGTCCTAGCAGGAAGCTTCTCAAGCAGGAGATTTGTTCATTAATACAGAATTGTCTCACTGGAATTTGGTGCCTGGCAAATTAAAACACATTAGGGTGGTAAACTGAAACCTTAGCAAGCAAAATTATTCAGGGTCTGCTTATTTATAGAAATGACAACTTAGGAATTTAATTTAAATTCATATAAACATATGTTTCCTTGAAGTTTCCCCACT
The DNA here is from genome assembly GCF_019238085.1 of Lagopus leucura. Classification (NCBI taxonomy): domain Eukaryota; kingdom Metazoa; phylum Chordata; class Aves; order Galliformes; family Phasianidae; genus Lagopus; species Lagopus leucura. The sequence continues at coordinate 20,211,779 of NW_024962265.1, read as the reverse complement.
ATCACCATCCCCTTGCTACTTGTCATTTTAAGTATGTATCCTCCTCTATTTCCAAGACTGAAATATACATATAACTGATATATACAGCTGACATAACTAACTGAGGTTATAACTATCCTGCTCCTATTTCCTGGTTTCTCATTTTTATAAAAACAGAGACTACATATTCACGCAATCATCTTGAAACTGGTGCAAGTTCTGAAAGAACAGGCAGAAAAAACTACATTTTCTCATATTTAGAACAGTTTCAGAAAACAGCTGTTCTTGAGAATTGATTAAATTTTCCAACAAGCAAAACACGTAGCAAACAGCAAGATCTTGTCAGATGCATGGAATGGAGTATGGAAAGAAATGTTGAGAACTTAAAAATTCATATTTTGAAGCCCTCCTTCAGAGGAAGAATCTACAAAATCTACATCTTTTGATGTTTTTGATTCATTCCTGTTGATTTGAAAGCTGATAATATAAACAAATTATGTTGCAGTTCAAACAAAGCAAAACAAACATATACAGAATGAAATGAAAATATTTGCATAAGTCAAATACATATTCATGTGGCAAATTTTGTCGCAGGCAATAATCAAGTAAAGCATCTATAATAGTGACATTGCATTCAAACTACAATTCCACCATCACATACATATATAAATCCAAGATTCCATAAGAATATTTTCAAAATATTTAAATTAAAATCAGTAGCAGCTTTTATATTGGAAGTCAGTAAAAGTGGATTACAATTTTTCTGGCTTTTTTCTTCATTCCAGATGATATTTTTTGAAAGCTGAATTTAATTTTCTTATGTTAATTAGAAACAGCAGTATAATGCTATTATTACTTGTACAGCAAGAAGCTATCATTGAAATCAGATGAAGCTCTCACGATGATTAAATTTGGAGCTATATTGACATCCAATTTAGATTTAGATTTAATATGTTAATATGTTGTAGTGTAAAGGAGTAAGACCAAAGTGTTGATGAAAATTATTTTGGAAAATTCAGTGTCTCATTGCATTCATTTCCCTAGTTCCCATGACTTGTACATGACACAGGGAAAGTTCTTCTGAAACAATTTACAAATAAAGCTGTCAGCACAGTTACTTCCCCTGTTAGATTAGAATAGACACAGAATAATGGTATTTAGACTGAATATTGTGAGTCAGTGTGATCAGTAACTAGGAAATAGACTACTGATTAACCAAAAATTTGGATTACATATTACTGCTATTGCGGTTGGCAGAAAAAGACTTCAGTTTTGCTATGCCATTGACTGCTTGTACTTTTCTTGATACAAAAAAGGAAAATGCTGCACAGTCACAGTAAGTCACCTCCTGTAAGTAGTAAAGCTCTCTTTTAATGGGCTTCTCTGTAAAGAGACATCATCAGTGGTGCAGAGTAAGTGATAATCTGACAGCTTCGCCATCTGCTTCCTGAAAGAAAATGACAAAGCTACTATCCCAGGGAGTTTATTATCTCAATTTGATGATGTAACAAATAATGTAAAACATAATATAGACATGAATTGCTTGTAGTGAACAGATGAAGAAGAAGAAAAAACATGAGGATGGTAACTCTGACTAAAGAAATTAGAGATAATTGCTTACAAGTAACTAAATTAGAAGGAAATTTTTTTTGTTGTTTCTCCAATGCACAACAAAAATACATTTTAAGAAATTAATTTTTTCTTGGAATGCAAATTGTGAGTTTCAGATCATTGTATCTGGTTGTTTTTTGTTTGTTTGTTTATTTGTTTCCCTCTAGCTCTAAAAGAATATTTCCTTCAGATTTTGGACAAACTTCCCTTTAAGAATCAAATTAATCAAACCTGATTCTGGACATGGAATTGCAGTGTCTAAGCTAGAATATATGTATCTGATGTGCTGTTCTGACACTTATTGAGTATGATTCTGATTTAAGACAGGATGAATTGTCTTCAAAAGAGCCAGCCTCTCTCCTTTCATTATAAGAGGAGCCAGTAGCACCCATATTGCTTACCTAACTACAGGGTAGGAACTGGTACCTGCAAGCGTCGGACTGTTACTGCCTTTCTGAAACCATTGATTAAGATAAATTTAGTCAGACTATAGTGTCAAAGGTTTCATGGGATCAGTTTCTCTCAAAGTGTGAGAAGAATGAATAAATCTAACTTTTCTCCTTTGTCTGGTGTGTTCAGAAAGTGAAACAATTCACCATTGCTAGAATCAAAGCGCAGTCTGTTTGCAAGTTGGAGTGAAAGTTACCCTTTAATTACTAGCTAGAAATTTTTTGCTTGGAGGTAATATCTAATTATCTCTCTACCCTTAACTAAGCTGATGACACCAAAACACTTTTAGACCACTAAAAGAAAATGTTTGAAATATTGCCCTAAGTGCAATTTTGAACATCCATTTACTGTTCTCATTCACATTTTTAAAGATTTTTTCATTCTTATAGATGTGATTTTAAAAAGACTTTCTCCTTAATTTATCCTAATCCACTCAATATCTTTGAAATTGTATCCACTCCACAGGCTGTGGCATCCACAGGTTCGAATGAGGAGGATGTATGAATTCATGCATTTCTATGAATGAACTATCAAATGGCACTGCTCATCTCTGATGCTTCATTAATCCTAAGGAACTGAAACAAGAAGTCTCAAAGATGAGCTACCTTTGTACTTCAAAGCAATTTCTGCCACGTAAGATGTAAGAAGGATTTTCATGAAGTGTTATTAAATTGATATCAATTGTAGAAACTTCTCTAACTCCTCTCTACTGGACGGAAATGTGCAGGATATGGTACTACTAAGGTAGGAAAGGCTTGGGACTGTGTTTTTAGCACTAAGCTCTCAGTCAGATTGGCAATATACTAAAAATCCCATTTGAGTTCTCTTTATCCTTCTGATTCTCTAGGTGAAATATTATGGAAGATAATAATAGTAATAACAATAACAACAATAGTAATAATAATAAAATATTCCCCCCAAAACCCACCATGTTTATCAGTGGACACTTGGTTGTTTCTTAGGTTTGTCGTAGGCAGTGGGAGTGGAGAAGCATGGGGTAGCTGCAAGAAAAAAACTACTCCATTTAGTGACTTGAAATCTAAAGCCAATTTTCTAAGCTGTGCATATGTAGCAGGGATATTGATTTGTGTTTGGAGATCTGTCCTAAGCCCCACATAGGATGTATTCCAACCATTTAAAACTTGAATGAAGTGGGATCAGAGCATCCTGAGTCATGGTGGAGCCCTGGAAACCATAAGTGACTGTCCCACCATGGTCTAGTCCTGCTGCAGGGTGCTGATCTCTGTGAATGTGTACCAGCCAAGGGACTGCTACTGCTGGTACTATTGCTTTTTTACTTAGCCAGTTGGCAGCACCTTTCAATAGCCTCATTTGTCATGTATACCTAATGTCTTTGACTTGCATCCTGTCTAAAGCCAATCTACAGTGGTTACCTTCTGACCTCCTGTCCAAAACAGGTTACTATGATGTAAAGTGGTTGACAACTTATCTCTGATTCTTTCCAAAACTACTACAGGAGAACAGACGCAGTTCAGCTCTCACTGAGCAGTGCTTCCAGATAAACTTCCATTGTGATATATATTCAGGTAAGTTTCCATTTGTGTTGCTTTGGTTTTCCGAAATTGTATATCAGATCAAATCTTCATTTTATCTGAGTTGTTCTTTCAGAGAGGTTTCACTGTGTCAAAAATGTTGACTTTTTATGTATAAAACATGTTAAATGGTGAGTTTTAGATACATCAACCCATAGATAAGAGCACCAATTACAGCACATGGTGCACTCTTGCTTTATCCCAGCAGAAACTTTTTGTCTCTTTCTGTTTCACTTTGGCAGGGAACATGACAAATACAAGTGACAAATCCATACCCTTAGATCCCAGTTCAGCTCTGTTTGTCAGTTCACTGATTCCTTTGATTTCCCCTTTCTCCTTCCTACTCCTGGGTAAGCAGCATACAGCTCCCATATAGTCTGTCATTTAAGGACCTATAAATTGATGTATTTAGAGAACTTAGAGAGAGAAAAAAAAAAGAAGATTTATTTTACATAATTACAACAGTTGATTCAGCTGGTGAGAACATGAAATCCTACTGGAAAGATGTATAGAAGCAGCTTCTTTTCATTTTTTTCCCTTTAAGGGAAGCAGCAGACAATGTCCGTAATTAACATTTATGTTGGACTGGATGATCTTAGAGTTCTTTTCCAACCTTAATGACTCTATGATTCCACGAATCTATGATTTTTTCCATTTAATAACCATACAATTAAGATCTGACAGGAAGGGTCAGAAAAATCTAATCATTTCCCAAAAAGCAAGGATCAGACAGAAAATTGCAGGTTCTCATTTGTGATCCAAATGAATAGACAGGTTTCATAAGCCAAGTCCTAAAATAAGTTTTCATGTCTGTGTGAAGATTTGTTGGCTGCAAACAAGATTGATAGAAGACTGATGTGCTCAGACCCTCATTCATCTTTCTTTTTTCAACTTTTTAATTTAGTTGCTGCCTTTGAAGTTGTGCAGCAGGCTTATGCCAGGGAAAATTAGCAATTTACGTCCATCAACAATTACACTAACTTTCTAGCAAGCTGTGCATTGAAATCTCTCAGAGGATTAGAAATTAGGAAAATAAACAAACAAAAAAAAAAAAACAGTAACAAAAATAATTCAGGCCATGGAATTGGCACCTAGATGGACTTTAAGTTTTTTTAACCAGAAGCAGTAATGCTGAAAATTCCGATTTAGTTTCTGTGTCACCTGAGCATAGGTATCTTATTTTCCACCCTCATAGCCTATAAAAATGCTTCTGTAGTTTCAGGAGGCAGACACATAACAGGAGAAAGCACCTCTAAGTAACCCTCATTATTCTACTATGCAAATTTTAACTCTTCAGCTGCACTGGCTGTCTAGCCGTATCAGTGCTATAACTGCACACAAGCCATTAAAGCAGAAAGCCAGGGCTTTTTAACTGAAAAGAAATATCACATTACTACCAGGATAATACAGCTAATACATTTAGGCTTGCACTAGTAAAATCTATTCAGTGTTCAACTGTGCCACTGACCTTTTGCAATCCCAAGTGTCTATGAACTCGATTACATTAGTTTTCCATAAAAACACTAAGTAATACAGCCACGTCAAGCTGGTTTCCGGGCCCTGCCACAGGGCTGCACACATACAAGTTTGACAAAGCACTCAGTAACTCACACAGTATTATGTAACAGTAGGCACAGGGGGGTGGGAAAATGCGAAGGGACAGGTAGCCCCGCTCACATTCTTTCAGATTTAGGTGATCTTGATGAATAATAGTTCTTTGAGGACTGTTTTAGCCCTTCTAACTCTCTGCTGGATTTCCTTGTGTAGAAATGCAACTTCCCTGTTTTGCATAGGAAAGCAGGCTAAAAGCATTTGAATACAGAGAGCGGTCAGCTTCTACATTTGTAGGAGCCACATGGTTAGGTAAGGGGAGTCAGAGTACTTAAAGTCAACAAGAGCTTTCAGCCCAAGAAGAGTTCAGAGTATGAGACATGGACAAGTTGCATCAGAAACTTTTATTTCCCAGTACTTCCACTCCTTTCAGTCCTCAATAAACAGAAGGTACAAGTTCATTGCCTTTATTTCAGAAAGATCACCTTTGAAGAGCTACAAGAATAGTTCATAACAGTAACTACAATTTTAATTCCATAACATCTGCTACATTTTTCTACGTATTAATTCATTTGGCTTGTAAAGATTATACTTGGTTATTAAAATTAAACTTTCACAGACAAGTCATTATTTTGGAGGCAATTATTTCAAATGAATAAGACTCCTTTTGACTTGATGCTATAAACTTAAAGGTTTTGGGTATACATAATGCAAGTTGGATTTACTGCAAAGACCTTCTTTTGGGCAAATGTTCCTGTTAATAGCGTAGCTGTACACTTTTCCATTACAAAAGGAGTTATTTATAATATCTTTAAAAGTATTTGGAGAACTTCTGAATGAACACCATAATTATTAAATTATGATAAAAACAGATGAGCTGAGAAGGTATTTTACATTTCACAGCCCTTGTAGAAGCAATACCATCACTTCTAAAGTCAGAATTTTTATTTATATACTTTTCTACATGTTAAGCAGAATTTTGCATACAATGGAAGAACATATATTTGATTTGTTCCCATTGTTTCCTTATTATATACCCCATAAAAGATAACATATTCTCAATTAGCAATGTATTATGTTTATTTAAATGAATCATAAAATGGTTTTAGCAGGTTGTGCTGCTATTCAATGGGATCTGGACAGGCTGGAAAGTCAGCTGGAGAGGAACCTGATGAAGCAAGTGTCAGGTACAGAGTCCTGTACCTGAGGAGAAATAACTGCATGCATTAGTACAAGTTGGAGAACAACCTGCTGAAGAAGAGCTCTGCACAGAAGGATCTGGGTGTTCTGGTGGACCACATATTGACCATGAGCCAGCAATGTGCCCCTGTGGCCAAGAAGGCCAATGGTATCCTGGGGTGCGTTAAAAAGAGAGTGGCCAGCAGGTAAAGGGAGGTGATCTTCCCCCCTCTACTCTGCCCTGATGAGGACACATCTAGAATACTGTGTCCATTTCTGGACTTACTTGTTCAAAAAAGACAGGGATCTCCTAGAAGGAGTCCAACAGAGGGCCACAAAGATGATAAAGGGCCTAGAGCATTTCCCACAAGGAAAGGCTGAGAGACCTGGGTCTATTCAGCCTAGAGAAGAGAAAACTGAGAGGGGATCTGATCAATGTTTATAAATATCTAAAATGCAGGAGGAAATTGGACAAGGCCAGTCTCTTCTCAGTGGTGTGTATTGATGGGACAAGGAACAGTGGCCTAAAACTTGAACATAGGAAGTTAAGTACAAATGTAGAAAAACTTTTTTACAGTAAGGATGACAGAGCACTTAAACAGGTTGCCCGGAGAGGATGTGAAGTCTCCTGTAGAGACATTCAAGACTTATGTGGATATCTATCTGTGTGACCTACTTAAAGTTATCTGCTTTACAGGCAAATTGGATTCAATGATCTTTAGATGCCCCTTCCAACCCTTGCAATTCTGTGATTAGAGTATTGTCAAAAACTTACAAATATATGAACTAATATGAAATATATTCATATGAATATATGAAATATATTTTGGGAAAAGAAGAAAGAAATTATTCTCAAAGTAGAATCTCTTAGGTCTAGATCATGTCTTTAGTAAACAAACAAACAAAACAGGTCATTAGATGAAGTGAACTGACCTAGTTCTATTGAATGAATTGAAAATATGCTGATTTAACTTATGAAGATCAGGGCTTCACCTATGTATGTAACAAAACTTCAGTGAGAATACTTGAATGGTTCTTTCATTTCTGGGATGGTTCTTTTACACATAGTTAAGCAAGTTCTTAAAGAAAAAACATTACATGTCTAGCTACGGTGCTGAGCATTCTCGATTCTATTGAACTTAATTCAAGCTGAAGAATCTTAGTATCTGCAGAACCAATGACTAGGAACAAATGAACTCATAAAAATTAGGCACACTATTTCATTAAATATTTTAATTATGCTTTGATTTTATTATTATACACATGGACAATTTTCTTTAACCTCAATGAAGTGTTTGACACAGAGATGTAGATTTGATTTGCTAGTATGTGTTGATCTTAGAAGAGCTTCTGCACATACGAACTCATGCAATAGAAAATTATCACATTTCTCCTGAAAAAAATTATACAAATTGTCCTTTAGAGAACAAAGTCAATGGACTGAAATTTAACTAAAAGGCCATAACAAAGACTAATGAATATTAACAATGAAGTAAGTAAATGGGAGGTATCTTGTGCAGACTCCAAAGGCCAGAGTTCTGATCTCCATTTAATATGCTCATTGACATGAGAGAGATGAAAATGCTAATAAAACATGCAGATGATATTAAATGAAAGGATCTGGGATAGCTATTGAAGATTAAGACACATGCCAAATGTTCTTAGATAAGTGGGAAAGAGGAGACTAAATGATGCTGCTATACAGCCTAGTCTTTGCATACCACTCATCTGAATATATTCCCACTGTGACTGTCTGCTGCAATTACCTGCTCTTTTAACAACTTAGTCTCTTTGAAGAGTACAGAGATTTTCTTTATATAGGTGCGTTTATGAATTTTCTATGACTAGTTCCTGCGAATATTCTATGGCTTCTTTTCTTCCACTGTGTTCAGAGACATAATTTCCAGTTTATTAAAAAAAAATAATTGGACATTTATTTATATCATAATAATCTCATGAGTACAAATACAGGTAATATCAGCCCCTCTCTATTTTACTCATTGTTTTCAGTGAGAAATGCACATACATTGCAAACTTCTGTCAGAAAGATATGGACTCCTTTGAGAAAATTCCAGACATAACTAGATGATAAATATTTATTTCTCCAGAATACAAATGTTTGACAACATACTAAAAATATCCCCACAGTCTACCTTAATTTTTTTTCTGAATAAATGGAAGAATTACGAAAATGGCTGGGTTTTTTTTTTTTTCAGATTTCAGTTCTGTTAATGAATACAAGATTCTGATAGAAGTCAAATTTTTTTAGATGCTACTTCAAGTAACATAAAAAGAGGGGTTCATCTAGCTAAGTGTAAACATGTGCTTCTGACATTTTCATTTACCTTGCCTCTATAATCAATGGAAAAAATAGGTTCCCTGAGGCTTGGCCCATGTTGATTTAAGTAGAAAAATTCTGAATTTCCAAAGCTCCTGAGCTCCCAAAGCTCTTTTTCAGATAGAAACATTTCACTTCATAAATTCCAAGCTATGTTGACATTTGCATAGCATTTATCAAAGATTCTTTATAAGTCAAATGATGCATCATTAGAGAAAAAAAAACCAAAAGATTTATCTAAATATTTAATTATCAGTGGTAGAAATTTGGAGAAAATTTTGATATAATTTTCCAGCCCTCATTTGTTATTTCTCATATGCTTATGTTGTATAGCAATCATGCTGTTTCTAACTGCCATCTTACAAATAATGTATTTATATTATAAATTAATATAAAGAAACATTAGTGTTGATTTTTTGTTGCTGTGCCTTGTGGTACAAATAACCATTCATAAAGGCCTTGTGGAGTGTCCAAAATAGATCAGCTTATGATCTAGTCACCAAAATCCTTTATAGGTTGTTTAAGACCTGAATTTTCTTTTCATTTCATTTCCTTGCTCTCAAGAGTCACTAAAACTAAAGCACTTATATGGTTATCGAACCTCTTGATGCCGAATCTGATTTTTGGCTGGGCAATTGATTTGGTACAAATAAGCAGAATAAAAAATCCTTTCATCTCTTTTGTTTAATTCCTATAAGCACCTTTGTTCTTTTTTATCTTTAATCACAGCTCTTGACTGGCTTAAAAAAAAAAAAAAAAGAGAACAAGCAAAGATCTCCACAGGTTTCCAAGGTCCTTAAAATATAAAAGAGTGCATGATTAGATGTTCTTTTTTTCAGTGCTTGTTTGCTAATACACTGTTCTAAAGAACAGTGAGTGTTGAAACTGTTGAATTATTGAAAAACAGAAGCAAAAAGTTTACAGGTACAGGATAAATTCTACATATTTAAATAAAATAGGATTTTTTATATAAATAAAATATATTATATAAATAAATAAAATTATATAAATAAAAATCCTAAACAAATAGGATTTTTTAATGATGTTTTAAAGCTCTGAATGTTAGGTAATAACATTAAGTTAGGTAATATTATTACTTTCCTGTGAGTCATTATTTCTGTTTTATGGTTGACATAATGACATAATAAAGATCTGATTACATTTTTTTTCTAGGGATACCTAAGACAGGTTTAGCCTGGTTGTCTGAATTAGTAATGGTTATGTCCCCATGGCAATGTGGATCTCAATAGAGATCTACTTATCCAACTTCTTAGCCTAGCTTTGGAGCTAAGGTCTGTGGTACTATGTCTTCAATGCAGGTTACCTAAAAGTCTCAGGAGTTTTAATCTTGTCTTAGGCTGCATGCACACGTAGAGCATTAAAGTTTAACAGTGCTTAGGGCAACATTCATTTCAGCAATTCTTGTTTCATGTGAACTTTCTAATAACCACAAATTTTTAATCTCCTGAATCCAGGTTATTTGGCTTGAGGAGTGCCTAAGGCCTACCACAGTTTGAGTTTTTTTTGCTGGAGCGTTCTTTAGGAATTAAAGATAAAAATACTTCGTACAGAAATGAATTTTTCTTTTTTTTTTTTGGTAGAAAGTATTTCTGCTCAGCTTCAAGGCTGCAAAAAATATTCTTCTGCTGACTTTGAATATTTGTAGCCCTATTTAACTAATGTCCTTCTAAACATCAAGTACAAAGTATTCTGACAAGGAGTTCAATTTTAAAAGTAATTTTATGTATTTGAATAAATCATCTGAAGTGGAATTTTAAAGTCAGATTTATTTGGAGCATACTAAAAGTCCTTACTGCTTTACAGTATTGTAATATTTGCAAGCCTCAAAGTATTTTTCTCAAATAAATAAATAAATAAATGAAAATTTGCTTAAGATATCACTGTATCTAAAAAAAGTCAAAAATCCAAGCAGGACTCCAAAAAATGAATGTTATTGCCTCCTGTTGTGTCTGTGCTTCCACGGGTTTGGTCTGCAGAGGCTCTTTTATCTATTCTGAGATGGAGAATCAGAATGGCAAGTGCCACAGGAATGTGGCTTACTTCCCATGTAGTACAAGGAACACTGCTTCACCACACAATGATGGAAGAAAAGCATCACTGTATGTTTTCAGTTGGAAAACTAAGGCCTGAATGGATATTGTTCATATCCAAACATTCTAGTCTAATGTGACTTGAAGTCAGAGAATGCCACTGAAATGGTCTTAAAGATACACTGCAAGTTTGTGAGCAGCACATATGAAACTTCCAAAATAACATGTCTGTACAGATAAGATTACTTCCCTTCCCTTCCCTTCCCTTCCCTTCCCTTCCCTTCCCTTC
>NW_024962265.1:20190008-20200678 GCF_019238085.1 Lagopus leucura | reverse complement strand
TTCCCTTCCCTTCCCTTCCCTTCCCTTCCCTTCCCTTCCCTTCCTGTTCCCTTTTTTTTTTTTTTTTAATGTAAACTCTGTCTGTTGTCTGTTGCTGATTCACTTTCTGACAAAACATTTTCTTCAATCCAACATGGTTTGAGAGAAATCTTTTCTTCAACTTATGAAGTAGATACTTCATACTTATGAAGTAACATATTTTGAAAGTAAATTGCTTTAGAAATTGAATTTATCAATCATCTGGTGAAGCCATCTAAAATTGGACATGTCCATAAGTGGAGTATTATTCCAATAAGAATGTACTATCTTTTCTTTCTTCAGTATATTAAATGTAAGAAAGAAACAAAAAAGAAGTCCACTGCTACTTTTTCATCTACGTTTACTATTAGTTTTCCCTCATATATTTTTCAGTAATAATAAAATTTTATTTATTCAAACATGATGAATTTTTCTTTTAATACTTGTATGCTTTAAATATAGGATAAAGGAAGACAGTGAGAGATTTTGTATCGTTCCCTAAATGACTTAAAAATAATTTCAGAAAGAATCAGCAAAATAAAATAGCTAATTTGATACTTTTTATTTGGAAAGGATTTTCATTACAAGCAAAACAAAACATAACAATGACAAAAACAAGCAAATAAAAAAATGACCTCCCTTCTCTTTTTAATGATGTTCAGCTTAGCAAAAGTATTCTGATCTGTTATCAGCCCCAAAGATCCTCTGCTATTTCTGTTTGATGCATAACAGATTAAGAATTATTCTTCAGGTATTACATTTGGGGAACAGTTGCAAAACATACAGGATTTTCTTAGACAACAAATTTCCAAGAAAGTAATCTCAGAGTATTTGTGTTCTTTCTTTCTTGTGCAACCTCTACTGATGTGTTTTCTGCCCTGCTTTGAAAAAAAATGATATCCTCATATACTCCACAAAAATTGGAAATTTTCAAAAGGGAACTTCTTGGTAGAATAGAACATTTCCAGAAGAACATTCAAAGGAGAGCTCTTCTCTGCACAGTTTAGTTCTTCTTTTATGCTTGTCTGCTGGATGTCACAGTAAACCCCTTCACATTAAAAGATCCTATATTGGGAAGGCATAATTAACAAGCTTTTGGCATTCCAGGGAATTGTTTCTCTTTAAAAAACTATAAAACTAGCTAACCATGAATGATATACATATATGTCAAACTATAAACCATGAAACTATGCATAGGTGACCAGAATTCTGTTTTGAAGACAGGTGGTCGACTGAAGGGCAAAGGACTGACTGCAAGTTGAAGTTTCTTTAAGGGAGGAATGTGAAAAACTTTGGTGTTTGAATAGCTGCATTTGCCATGAGCATTTTTTGAGGATGTTTAGAAGCAAGTTGTTTCTACTACTTTTGGAGGTGCAGAGTTAAATTACTCCTACTAGCATCATATAGGCCATCTCTGAAAAGGCTGCATTTCACACTATTTCTGCTTTCTTAAGATGATATCTAGAGATCCTCAGAACAGTATCAGATAACAGTAAGTTGGTATCTTACTGGTATCATATTCTTTATATTTAAAAATCATAACCATTAAGAGCTCTAGATACATTCTATTTTGTTGATAGTTTATATTAAGTTTGTTAATGGTGTTAATGTAGCAACATTAATGATTTTTTTAAAAGAAAAGTTCGATTAGGAATGAAGAACAGAAGTAACAAAATCTGAGCATTGAGAAGATATAACTATAGGATTTTATTTTATAGAAGTTTTATCTTCAGTTACAGAATCAAATAAAATGAATGCAAAACTTCTTACAAGAAGAACAAAAGGACCAATGATTATATATATGACCACAATTATTATACAGCTTATTATTTAATAATTATGTTATTTTAATAATAATTATTGTTTTAATAATAATAACACAATTGTGATACGTGTTTATTATTTTTCTGACATTGAGTCCTTCAGTCATTCTCTCCTGATTCATATTGCACTTTTTTCTCTGTATCTGTCTCTTTGTCCAGTTCTTCTTATATCTTTTGCATTCTTCTAGCTCTCCACTGGAAAGCTTTCTACAAATATAAATATCAATGCCTAGTGAGATACATTCTGCTTGTGATCTGGCAGAATCCACCATACTGTATCAGCAGCTTTGCATTTTCTTTGTGTGCATTTATCCTCTCATTAGAATTCGCAGCTCCTCCCAGTTCAGAGTAATTTGATAATTCATTAATATTCCATTTGCTCCCTCTCCTCAGTCATTGATGGAAGTGTCAAACAAGATTTGGGACCGATCCCAAGAGATATGCCAGTATGCACAAAGACTCTCAACACATGTATTACAGTTGACTATTGCTCTTGTTGCATTTTTGAAAACTACTGAATGTTGAACTATTGCTAGACATTTTATTTTCATAGTATCCCTTTTAAGCAGGTGCAGTAAACTACCGCTTATTTAACTTATTTTTATTGGATTCATGTTGTGAAATACTAAAATTTATTATCTTAATCAGCTTGATCTTCTTACTTATTCACTGCTTTTCGTCGCCATTTCTTTTACCTCTTGAGAGTACAGTCAGAAAATGCAAACAATACAGCAGAGCTTTCCAAAATAATTCACAGATTTTAAGTGAAGCAGGGATCATTTTGGCCAATGTTTATCATTTTTGGAAATTTCAGAATGCCCGGTTTGGATCTGGAGTCACAGTGGGGGTTGATCAATTGTTTTTGGGAAAAAAAATATAAGCCATGCTAACTGAAAAAAAAATTGAACTGTATACATTGCAAAGCATATTCAGAGGCATGCCACTTGCAGGAAAAAAGTTCTAGAAGAGATGGTTCCTCTTGTAATGGACACCAAATTACAGAAATGTTAAGTATGGTAGGTACCTCCTGTGATTGCCTAGTCCAACACCCAGTTTAAAACAAAGCCAGATAGATCAGGTTGGGCAGGACCTCATCCAGTTGGGTGTTGAATAGCTCCAAGGATGGAGACTCTACAGCCAATCTGGGCAAATTATTACAATGATCAACCATCCTTACAGTAAACAGAATTTTTCTTATGATCACAAGGAATGTATTGTATTTTATTTTCTGCCCATTGCCTTTTGACATGTCTCTGGTTGTAAATCAGATGAGTCTGGTCAGTCTCCTTTACTGCTTGCTCCTCATCATGTGTTTATACTCATGCATAAGGCTCACCCTGAGTTTTCTCTTTACCAGACTGAACAATCCCAACTCTCAGTCCCTTTATATAGCTCAGATCCTTCAATCATTTAATCATGGTATTTCCGTGGACTCTTTCCAGTATGTGTATCACTTTCTTGTCCTAGGGAGAACAGCACTGTACTCCATATGTGATTCACTGGCTTTCAGCAGAAGGAAACAATCACTTCCCTTGACCTGTTGGCAAAGCTCTTCTCATATCAAACTAGGACACTGCTGGATGCCTTTGCCAGCATACTCATAGCTCATGTTTAAACTGTGCAATAGAACCTTCAGATTCTCTGCAGAGCTGCTTTCTAGTTGCAGCTTCTATCAGTGCCTGGGATTACTGCTCTCAGCCTATTTCTCCAGAAAGATGAGGTCCCTCTAAATGGAAGCACAATTTTCTCATGTATTACTTATTCCTGGTTTTGTACCACCTATCAAATTGCTGAAGATATCCCGATGTCCAGATTGTTAATGTTTAAAATCATCGATCCCTGTGTCCACTCCTGGGTACACAACGAGTGTCTGACCACCAATTGGACTTCATACAGCTGATCAAATCCTCTGAGCCTGGCCATTCAATCTATTTTCAGACCACTTTACTTTCCACTTGTCTATACTGGTGTATGTTTGTTCATGATGTAGTTCTGGAACTCATTAAGTTCAAAATAAACAACAATCACTGCTCACATATCTAAACTGTTTTGTTGTTGCTTTTTTTTTTTTTTTTCCTATATATTTTTTTCTTTTCTTTGATACAATTTCTTAGATTTGTTTAGGCATGGTCTATCAGTGTACTTCAAAAGCTAACTCTCCAGAAACATCCCTCTAGATACTTGGCTAACCTTCACTTGTGCTTACTTCAAGAAAAATAAATATTTTTCTAGATGGCAACTGAGAAAATATAATCCTAGTTCATCTATCAAAGGTGTTAGAGTTTCACTAGAGATTTATCTGACTCACTAACCTATCTTTTAATTGCTCTATAACATCTAACAATGCTGTCAGGTGTGCATTATAGCAAAAATAAATGCGGGTTCATTTTGAATGGTTCTACCTGAAATACTGTATAAAGTTATCAGCTATGGAAGAATCAAAACTAAACAATTATTTTTTAAACTACTTTTCATACTAGCATTCCCTAATGTCTTTGCTTACTTGTGGCATTTCCACAGTAAGGGTATGGAAGCTCTCTGTAACTGCAGGGTCTCCACTCAGATTATTCACTTTGGATCTGGTCATACTTCTCAACAAAATGAACTTCAATGTGAAAAAAAGTATTCCTCTTCAGTATTTATATTTCATTTCACATTAAAATGTAGGAAAATACTGGAAATAAGGAGCAACAAGTCCTTTGATTAACTCTTTATTTTCTGGCAGTGTTTTAATATGATAATGCTTGAAAATGACAAAGAAACAATAAATTCAAGTACATTAAAAATGAGATATACCAGTTACTGAGCATGTAAAAATGATGCAGTTTAGGCACCCATCTTTTAAATTGTTATTAAATATCCTTTAATTTACTTTCATTGGATAAAAAAGAAAAATAAAATGAACCCATTTGGGTATTTTTATTTATAGTTTGTAAGAAAATCACAGTTCTTATTCAAGATTGACACTGTTGTCAAAAGCCACTTCAAAAGGACAAGCCAATAGCTTGTATATTAATAACCCCCTGTGCTTTACCTGCTGTTTCATAAATGACATCAGATTTAACAAAATTAAATATATACATATATATAAAGCCTTTTATTTCAACACCGTTTTTCAAATCTCCTAGCCCCTGCTCATATCACTAAAGCAATAGTATAAGAGGGATGCTTGCAGCATTCATCACTTTAAAACATGCCAGCTTCAAGCTCTGTTCTTTTATATGCTAGCTAAAAAGATTCTAAAAGGCTTGTATCCTTCCACCATCCTTCCATACTTTAATGCCTCTTTAGCTGCTTGATTTATCTGCAAACCTGCAGATTGCCTTTATAAGAATTTCTATTGACTGAAGTGATACTTATTCATGTGAGCAGAGCTGATAAACTGCAGATCTCACCACTGTTGAACACAGAGCTGCACTGATTACGATGCTACAGATTTTGTTTTCTTTCAGTATACAAAATGGGTTTAGAAACATGTTTTCCCTTCATCCCTTGAAGAAACTCATAGCAGAATTGCTGAGATTGAAAAACTTACTTTTCAGCTGATGGTAAATCATTCTGAATGGCTCCTACTTCACCTAACATATCTTCATCTAGAAACCCTTTGCCACAATAGCTATTTTACACCCACGAAGACTTAGGAATTGAGCACTTGTATTTTTTGCATAATGCTTAATGCAATGGTCCTCAAATGCCTGGATGGGTTCCCTGAACTGCCTTCAGAAAGCATTTATGGTAAAATAAAACAAATATTGTATAATCTATATGAGGTTTTCAGTAATAAAAATGTAACAGATCATTTCACTGAAGATTCAAACACATGAAGGCAAGCAAAGATCTTGATTCAAATCTAAACTCCTTTCTTCAGAAATCTAATTCACCTGCAACAGGATTCTGGGACAAAAAGAAGAAGAAACACTTTATTCAGCTGTTACTATATCAGAGTTAGGAGCTATGATATTGTGGTTTCCAAGTGAATGGATCACAAGAAACCACAGCCCTCCATTCTATTAAAACAACCCCCCCTATTCCTGCCTCCCAGTTTTGTTTCATTTTTGGCACATGTAGAGCAAGATGTTTGACTTTTCTCACTGCCCCGTTTTCAGACAAAACTAACTCTGCATTAGGTGCTTTGGATAATTAGCACAGCAAAGGGAAAATAATCTGAATTCTTGAACAGCAAGACGCAATATCACTTCCATGTATTTTCAGAGAGCTGTTAAAGATGCTGAAATAAACCTAAATGCTGATCTTCTTCTAGTTCTTTTATTATAGCTAGAAAGTGGAGAATAAGAAGAACTAATGAGTTTCCATTTACCTAGAGAATCAGAATTAAGAATATGTTTAACTTTTTATATAGCTTACGTGGAACAGTGATATATGGGCAAGGGATTTGATTTTCAGCAGTGAGGTTTCTAATGGATTTGTACAGGTCTTGTAATGAACAATTAATAGCTCAGCTGTTCTTAATAAAAAAGAGAGGGAAACAAACAAACAAAAACAAAAACAGAACACTATTATATGCCTTCTGCCTTTTTTTTTTTTCTTTTTCCTTTTTTCCTGTTTTCCTATTTGGGAATATTAATGGTTAGAATTTGGGTTCCAGTCTGAAATGAGGATTTGCTAAACTGCAAGAAAGCTGGCTTGAAAATCAGTAACTGAGAACAGAACCCAGTCCTGCCTCCTAACTTTATGGTTATGTTACTCAGTAGCTTTACCTCTTAAAGAGAACTCTTGGGTGCTACAAAGACAATACACATAGAGTTGGATAGAAGTGCCTGAGAGAAAAGATGATGTTAGGCTGTCTTACTAAACTGGGAAGTCAACTCAAGTTCTTTCACAACCCACAATAAGAATCTTGCTCCTCTTCTCTTGACCTGTGACAACTGTATTTGCCTCCACTCTTTGTCAATGTTTGGGAGCAGCTAGAGTCTGAGGCAGTGTTTGCTCTGCTGTGTTAAAGTGCTTCTGAACAGCTCCCCTAGGTCAAAGTACACTGCAGGTCTAAAACAAAGTTCTTAAATTCTGTATCAATCCCCTGAAAAACACACAGCTTTTTAGTGGAAACATATCCACACTGCAACAGAGTACTCTGACATTCAGAATATTAAAGCACTAATGAATAACTCCACTTCAGTATTTTTCATACGTTGAAATAAAATCTTTTAATTTACAAAATAAGAGTTTCTTCTCTCTGATAAGGATAAAATTAAATTCCTTTATATGCTAATTGCACATCTGATACACCACATACTTATTTGAATGTTTCTACAAATTATTCAGTTAAATAATGTTTCATTCAGTCATTGCAGTGTTTTTAATGTGTACAAAGTGTATTTCATAATCTCATTTAGCAAAGGCGAAGTAGCACACTGAAAAAGTGGCCTATGAAAAAGATCTCAACATTGTTTACTGTGTGTGGCCAATGTCTTTTATATGTAACTGGGAAGAAGTGATTCTAAAGAAGAAAAGACTTCCTTGTAAAAAATAAGTTTCAGTCTCTTAAAAGTGTTAATCTTAGATGTAGTCTCATGTTTTATATACATATTTATTTTAAAGTCTTCTTGTAAAACTTCAGGAATGAAGGATGATCTCACCTGGCAGTCACTCCTTCAAAGGCTCTATTTTTGGGGTATGAATATTTACAGGTATTATGATATTTTGAGAATGACATGATTAATATGATTTAGTGACCATAAAAGATTATTTGCCTACAAGTTCTATGAAATTCAATAAAATTATTAAACTAAGTATCTTGAGCGCAGACTGTTTTCACTTGTGATATCATTTCCAGGCATAGCTAATACTGCATTTAAATAAACATTTTGGTCTGTGTGGCCATTAGGATCTGCAAATGGAGCATGAAAACTACAGTCATATTTTTTCAGGATAACTGATTATATTAATATCTATCTAATGCTCTGCAGGACAACATATTTTAGGTTATCCTTCCTTCCTTCCTTCCTTCCTTCCTTCCTATTCTTTCTTCCTATTCTTTTCCCTATTCTTTCTGTCTTTCTCTCTCTGTTTTTCTCTCTTTCTGTGTTTCTAGGTCTTTCTCTCTCTCCAGCTAATTAGATACTGATGTAAAACTAGTTAAAAATATGAGCATTTCAGAAAGCTGGGAATGTGTGTCTTATGCTTTTTGTTGCATGTCTGAGAATTTTGATTTGACTGTTGCTCCAAATGTATTTGATGTGGACACTTGTTGATAAAATACTTGAAAGACATTACTTACCACATTTTGTGAAGGATGTCAAAACAAAAAGCTGCTGCCTAGTTTGGCAAGCATTCAGACATTCTTCTAGTAAAATGTCTTCCTTTTACAAATCACTGGGGAATGTCTGCAGACTTCTAGATTCTGTCTGTTGTTATGTCCACTGGAAAAAATAAAGAAAGGAAAATGATTGGAGAATTTATTTGTCGGTATATGCATCTGTATGTTCTGCCATTAAAGAAAAATTATACTTCTCTAGCCTTATAATTAAGTGCAAAGTCTGTATCTCTCAGTCAGTGTTGATTTCTCAATCATGGAATATGGATCCAATCCCTCAAATTCTTATTAAAATAAATATATATATTTGATTATTTGTTTAATGACAATTATTTTATAACCAAAAAGCAATATAGAAAGATGAAGGGACATTCTGTTCCCTCCCAGGTAATTGTTAAGCACTTAAATAAGGGAGCTAAGTCAATACCAGGCACTAATCCAGTACTTTCCAGAGACTTGTGGAGAAAGGCCAGACTCTTCAGGCTCAGCTAAGAGGTGAGAAGGATAACCTTCCTTTTACTGACACTAAGGAAATCTCAGGTCATTTTGCTACCAAAACAAATCATTTAAGCTGAAGTTATAAATTATGAGAGTTATGAGAGAGTTATAAGTTATGAGATAAATCAGAGTAAAACAATGTTCTGCCTTATTTTTTTTCATGAAATTTAGGTCATACTTCCTACTTTCCAGTGAGCTTGACCCAAGCAGTAGAGAAACTCCAATTCTGTGTTAAAGTTATATGCAAATTAGACTTCTGATATCTCAGTAGTGTCAGTAGATAATATTCATTTCAAAATGTAAATGAAAATAATCCAGGAAGAGTGCAATAATCATTTCGATATTAATCAATACAGAGGTTTCTTACATCACATGCTTTCAGTTCACTCTATTTTACTGGTGAAAAATGCTAACATATTCCTAGTTTATTTTTACAAACAGGAAGAACTAACTAATAGTAAAGATTTTCACTCCATGGCAATTTCTGATATTAGAAATATTTCTTTGCTTCTTTCATGAACTGTGACACTTTCCAAATTTCTTGATTTCAAAGAATTTAATAATGAGTTATCTTTATTAAGAATATATATTATATTTCAATTGCATTTGCATAGTGTTTCCATTTATGTTGCATTATTACTATTACATTATTTCATGGCATTTTACTGTAGTGGTATATAATACCTGGGGTACTATGTTCAACTCTGGGGCCCACAGAACAAGAAAAATGTGGAGCTGTTGGAGTGGGTGCAGAGGAGGGCCACAAAGATGATCTGGCTGCCCGGAGAAGCTGTGGATGCCCCTTCCTGGAGGCATTTGAGGCCAGGCTGGATGGGGACAAGTGAAGCCTGATCTAGTTGGAGCTATCCCTGCCCATGGCAGAAGAATTGGAACTGGATGATCTTTAAGGTCCATCCAACACAAATCTTTCTATGATTCCATGATATTAGAATACTTTACCTTATTTTGGCAAGCATATTTTTAAAAATATCATACTTTTTAGAACATAATGAAAGGCTGGCTATTTTTTAATATCAAGTTAAAGATTTTTCCTATCTCAAAGTATTTTCAGCTTGTTATATTAAAAGCATGGTAATTAGATAAACTGAAAATATAATTTCTTTCTCATTAAGCAAAATCAAACTTTCAACACATCAAACAATACAAACTGTCTGATGTATGAAATCTAATATAGCAAATCAGTAACCAGCAGAATTTGCCCTTTATTATTTCTAGTTATTTTTCAAAGACTATTTACAATGTATTTAGTGACTTATCAAAAGAAATAAATAATAATATAAAAGAAATATATAATAAAATATATAAAAATAACAGAAAAAGATTGACAATGAAAATGCATTTCTATTCTCATGTTAGGCTTTTATAAATTCCAAAAATACATTTTCTACTGTGCTTATTTCAGTTTTAGAGTATTTTACTATGAAATGACAATTCAAGTGACAAAACACATACCTGGACGCTTTCCTGTGCAACCTACTGTTGAGAATTTCTTTTAGCAGGGGGTTGGACTAGATGATCCCCAAAGGACCCTTCCTATTCCTATTGTTCTGTGATTCTGTGATTGTACAACAAAATGGAATCAGAAAGCAATGTCCTGTTTTTTCCCTAATGCGTTCAGTGAAGAGGATATATTTGAAAAACTTTGAAGTCACAGCAATTCTTAGACCCCTTTGAAGTACCAGGAACAATGCAAATTGTACTTTCTGAGAATGAAGATGTGGAACAATTAAAATGTCTGATGAGGTATGACATGAATGACATAAGATATCATTATTGGGTGATGGAAAATTGGATGTTGGTGAACTAGAATTTGAGAAATCAGGAATAAGTTTGACAGAGGATGTCATGGAAAAAATCCATGACAGTGTAAGAATAAATACTGACAGAGTAAAGAGATACTTTTTTTTGGTGCTTGATCTGGATAGCAAGCTTAGGATGACTGCACATCCCGTGGGTTAAGCCATTCATTTAGGATGTAGAACATATGGATTCTATCCTCTCTTTTCACTTCCTAGTACTGACTGCATTGTATTAAA